>NW_017728905.1:2870055-2873609 GCF_001723895.1 Crocodylus porosus | reverse complement strand
GCCTAGTTGTTGAGGCTACAGGAGTATTTTTTTTTTAATATATATGTGTATGTGTGTATTTAACTGCATGTTAACTGCATCTATATTTTTGACGAGAGATCTGTCCAACAGAGGCACAAATGCTGTATAAATAAACATACTGGACATAGTTAAGGCTTCATATGCTATATGTATGTGGTAATAGGGTTATTAGATAACTGTGCAATACTCTTTTTTATTAAGCCTCAGTTTTTCCTTTTGGGATGTCCCAAAGCCATAAACTATAATTGAAACTATACCCTGCATGTGTTTGGTATAAGAAGCAGTCGAAAAGGATGCTTTAATAGGGTTGTCCAAATCAGCAGGTTTGCTGACAAGTTCCTCAGATGTTGTCTAGCAATCAAGAAATAGTCTAGAACTCGGTTTTAGTGGCACGGTATCACTTAAGGTACCTTACCTCGCCCACATCTTAAACATTCACCTTGCAGGTACGGGTGTAGGAGAGAATAACAACAACTCTGAATAGTTTAAAGGCCAACAACCTTTTCTTAAAATGAATGCATTCAAATTTTAACTTTTTAAATAACCACCCCAGTAAATGAAGGCTTTTACAAATCCTTCTTTTGTTGCAAATCCCTAGTTCTTCCCCTTACCAGTCTCAAGAAGTTGACACTCTCAGGCCGGAGGAATCTTGTGTATCGCAGCAAACAACCTTCTCACTAACGTGTTTGCTCTGGAGCATCTGCTATCAGATGTAAACTGATTCTGCAAGGAGCCCCTGGCTTATCTATTTGTCTTCAAGTACAGATGAGTAATTTGGACTGCTAATGTTTCTACCATGACTGAATAGAAAGCTTCATGTTGACTGCAGGCTATCACTGGAAGCTGGGTTGGGTTTTTTTGTTTTGTTTTTTAAATATAACTAAGTTTCAAAAAACCTCAATGTTTGTTTATTCTCTGTAAGAAACTAAGATTAAGGTAACTAAGAGTATATAATCCTCATTGGGGACTAGGACAGAACAAATGCCCAAGTTGGTTTCAAAATTAACTGAGTTAATATAAGGCTTCTGACAAGAGCCTGGAGGTCCTGTGTAATGAATAACCGGTTAGGCATCTCACTCAGTAGGTCAAGTAATAGTTCAGGAAACCAAGGTGAAATGGCACCTGAGAAATGGTTAATCCATTTAACTTTTTAACTGTACCACCACTTTGGCACCAAAGACCTGGCTTGTTTAAACTAAAGTGGAGAGCAAACAGAGGTATTAAAGAACCTGAATTTCTTGTACTACAATCTGAGGATGTCTTTACAGGTTGGGGCTTTAAATGAGGTTCACAATGATGTGGCGTGTGTGTATGTAATGTATATAGCACTTGTTGCAAATCCAAAAGCTTGTGCGCTATTACAACCATTTACTGGTCTCATAAAACTCTTCTGCTGGACAAGTCCAGAAGCTGTTTCTAAATTTTGTTAAGTTAATGCTAAATAAATTCTTAAACCCTTCTTGAGCGCTCAGCATGCCTGTTCAAAGCAATGCTTTAGTGGCCAGGGCCAAACTACTAGCTCTGTTAAATATCACCTTAACTTTCACCAAATGAACCTCTTGTTCCAAGTATGGGGGGCTGACTAAACTGGTGATAGGGAAGATAAATGTTACTCACCTAGGTTTCCAAAGGATACAGAAACCCTCCCTTCTGCGATTGAGAGCTGTTTTGCTCATTCAAATAAGAACCCTTCTCCACTTTTAAGCTCTGGGCAGACTAACACAAACCGACTTAAATTATATCAATCCTATAGCAGCTTGCACTAGGGAGCAGGTAATATGCCTTGAAACAAAGAGGACTTGAGCTAAGTTTTATCCAGAACAGCGAGGGGAGAAAACGTGTGCCTTGAAACACAAGCAACAGCAATTTAGCCCAAACATGTCCATTATTAGTGGTAGTGTAAGAGTGATGCTGTAGCCATGATGGCTAATCAGACCTGATGAAGAACAGCTGGCACTTGAAATTTTGTCTGATTCTACCCCAACTAAAAGCTGCCACTCCAAGAAATCCTTGCCCAGTGGATATAAATAGGTCAGTTGTCCACGACCTTAGATTCAGCTGGGTTTGCCATGGATGCTCCCAAGACCGTGAGGCAGCTTCCAACTGTCTTGCAAGACAATTTCCCTACTCTTCACTGACTCAAGTGGACAGAAAGCTATTTTGTGTGGATTCAAACTGAAGAGATGAGGTGGCACTGCCTCTGCTGCACAGCCAACACCAGCTCTAGGGAAGAGGAGAGCAGCAGCCCCTCACAGGGTGATGAGCTGTACTTCGCTCTACCAGAATATGAAGGGTCAGGACCTGGAATTAAAAAGGGGGAAGAGCAGAGCATGTTGCTGCCTGGATGGCCATTTCC
The DNA here is from genome assembly GCF_001723895.1 of Crocodylus porosus. Classification (NCBI taxonomy): domain Eukaryota; kingdom Metazoa; phylum Chordata; order Crocodylia; family Crocodylidae; genus Crocodylus; species Crocodylus porosus. The sequence goes on along the minus strand of NW_017728905.1, from coordinate 2,871,232 downwards.
CCTTCCAATTCTTTTTATAAAACTTAGTGGGGAAGGGAAATCAACCCTTACTAACCTCATCAGTAGTCTCAGAACTTTCCAAAGATCAGACACCTTGCTAGAGATCTCCAGGCCTGGATCCAGTTGATAGCACCAGGTTAGTGGCTCTCAACAGTTTTTTATCCCAGACTTGCGAGACTGCTCAGAAAATGCCAACTCCTATGTTCTTACACTTTTTTGACTACAGAAAAATAATAGAGCAGTTTTTCTGTTGTAAAGAACTCAGAAAGGCCATAAGCCCAGAGATTTCAAATAGAAATCCACAGTTATCTTGTGAATCATGTTTGTAAAGCTAACCATACTAACACTTCCTGCTTCACCTTTGAAAGGATCCCTGCTTGAGAATCACTGTACTAAATGGTCAAGTGCTGCAGGAAAGTATGCCTACTGACAAACCCTACTAAACTGCTGGCCTCTTTTACAGCAGTGTAAAACTATCAACTTTTAGTCTTACCTTGATCCTAGGCAAGCTGTTTGGGAAAATTATGCTGGCACACATCCATGAGGGCCCAGTGGGGGACTGCATGCTTAGGGGCAACCAACACGGGTTCATCAGTGGCAGGTCCTGTCAGACCAACCTGGTGGCCTATGATCAGATTACCAGATCATTAGATGCAGGGGTAACAGCGGACATAGTCTTCCTGGACTTCCGGAAGGACCCCGTTCTCATTAAGAAACTGGGGGCTGTGGTGTAGACGCCCACACAGTCAATTGGGTTGCCAACTGGCCGGAGGGCCGCACCCAGAGGGCAGTGGTGGATGGGTCATTTTCGACCTGGAGGGACATGGGCAGTGTGGTCCCCCAGGGCTCAGTCCTCGGGCCCGCACTGTTCAACATCTTCATCAGTGATTTGGATGAGGGGGTAAAAAGCACCTGTTCAAATTCACTGATGACACTAAGATGTGGGCACACTAGAAGGAAGCATCAGGCTTTAATCAGACCTAGACAGGCTACAGGGGTGGGCGTATGTGAATAGGACGGGATTCAACACAGACAAGTGCAAGGTGATGCACCTCGGGAGGAACGACCGGCACCACACCTATGGGTTGGGGAACTCCCCTCTTGTCAGCACGGAGGTGGAAAAGGATCTTGGAGTCATCATTGACTCCAAGATGAACATGGGCCGGCAGTGTGGGGA
>NW_017728905.1:2867830-2869540 GCF_001723895.1 Crocodylus porosus | reverse complement strand
ACTAGATGATCTACTCAGGTCCCTTCCAACCCTACTAACTATGAAACTAAAATGGCTATCCCTTCCTCTTGTACCATGGTTCAAAATGTTTAATTTAGATTGCTTTTAGCCTTCGGAGGCTGTTACTTTGATCAATATCAGGACCTTGTTCCACAGTAATTCTGGGCCACTTCTGGAGCCCTTAACCCCTGGACTGTCTGTACGTTAATACCCTGAAGTGGCATTAAAGCACTCGGGGCTCATGTGATCTCTTTTATTAGACCAACGATTTTTGCAAAAAAATGTCTTTAATTGCAAGCTTTCAGGCACAAACACTCTTCATCAGGCATCAGAGAAAAGACTGTAAAAGTTATCCTAGGTAGTGGTGTTAAGCACTCATTATGCAGCTCAAACTGACACCACTCCAGGGCAGGTTTCTCTCTGATCTACACTACCCAGCTCCTGTTCCATTAAAGTGTGGCCACTCCTCACAGATGTTGCTCCCCAGGCTGAAGACCTCCAGTACCCCACGAGGTCTCTCACCTCTGCTAGTAGGTGAGGGATAGATACTTGTCCTGGCTCACCAGGTCTCCAGTGGCAACTCACAGCTACAGCTCCTAGTCCCGCCCCTGGTCACCAGGCCTCCAGTGGCAACTCACAGCTGTGCAGGTAGAAGGAAAACTCCTGAATTAAGCATGTGACTGCTTCAAACTGTAAGCCAGCACTAACACCGATCAACAGTCGTGCAGCTCACACCAGAATGTGCAACAAAACCCTCAGTCTTCTTGCAAGCAACTCTTCCTATGCCTCTGAAACCCCTTCTTCCCTACCAGTTTGATCTCCAGCTGGCCCACTTCCTAGAAGGGGAAACTGGTTCTGCAAGGGTTTCTGGTTTTCATGACAGCCTTATCAACTGCTTTATCTTGTCAGACAACATGAACACTGCAAAATGTGGTTCCAAGACGGAGCCAGGTGTTTTGTGATACTACAAATTAGTGACATCTCGGTAGCTCTGCTTCACTCATGTAGCAGAAAACCTAAGTTGCACACAGTAGCTTGATACAATACAAAGAGCTTAAGATCAAGGCTGCCAAGGCAAGCAACCTTCAGCTCAGGTCTTTGCCACACATGTGAGTGAGTTTCTGGATCGCACACTTACTTCAGCAGGATTCTTGCCTCGCCCGGTCCCTGGGATGAAGAGTACTTCCAGCAGCTAATTGCTGCCTTACGTTTCTCTTCATTCTCTACAGCCCTGTGCCTTGTTTACTGCACGGCTGTCAAATTCAATCCGAAAGCAATGGAGCTCTTTTCCCTGTGGGTTTTGCTATTAGGCCTATCACCAGCCAGCCTGCTTCATAAACAAAGCACTTATTTTTACCACACCCCCATGACAGGAGGCCAGGTTATCCCTACGCTACAGCTTCTGCACATCATTTTCATGAGGGTTTGTCTGTTTGGGGGCTTTTTTTAAGTCTAGAAAATCACATACGACCATGCTCCTCCTCAACAGTTTTGACACCTCCAGAGGCATTACATGGATTCCCACTGGCAGCAGAGATGAATCACCAGTGGATTTCAGATATGCGACAACTTCCAGGGGTCACAGACTTCCATCCATCCTCTCCCCTCCCCCAAGATCTGGCCCCTTCCCCTCTAACCTGCTCCAGTCTCCACTTCACAGCCCGTGGAGATGTTATCTCCTTGCCCAGTAAGTGCTGTTCTTCTTGGTCC
>NW_017728905.1:2859142-2867163 GCF_001723895.1 Crocodylus porosus | reverse complement strand
GAAGTTACACTGTAATTACGAAGATAATTTGTCAGCAAACTGTAAGGTAAGCAATGACATGTGCTCACTGGAAACATTTCTGATGCATACTGAAGGGTAGGACAGAAACGCTGTTATTGTGTGTTTAACCCTGCACACTCCCTGCTGCTGGCCAGGCTGATCACCTGGCTGATGGCATGGATAAAGGCTACACAGTTTGTACTCACTGGACAGTTGCTGTATGCTCAGTCGAACTGCACTGGTAGGACCCAACAGGCCACACACTTGTCGCTGCAGCACACTCTGCAGGGATGGGGCAGGTGCCGTCCCATCCCACAGCACATGAGGAAACTGAGTGGAGGAGAATGAAAAGCTCTAGAGATATTTTTAGCTGTTAAATCCTAGCGAGTCTCTACAGATCTTGTGCAAACTTCACTGCGTATCCCCCCCCAACCCTTCTAACTTGGGTCGGTTTCCAAGAGAGGAGCACAGAAGGTACGTCCGACACCCAGGCCACCAGCCCCGTGTCAAGTTCTTGCTCCAAAGGAGAGAAGCTGCTAAACCTTTCCAAGGATTATGTGAACTGCCAGCCTCCTTCTCAGGATTAGCTGAACCATTTCACTTGGAAGTTTCTAACTATTTCAACCTGACAGAACCTCTGCACGGTTGAAGTCCAAGGTAAAGCAAGCAGGGGCTTCTCAAATGGAAGGTGCCGGCACAAAGGCCACCTTCCAGCCTCATCTCTGGGCCTAGGTTACTCAGTCATGCACTCTACTTTGAATTTTCAGGAAGGAAACTTCTGCCTTCTGCTGCCAGGACAGGCTAGTCCAGCCACAGGAAGGCTGACAATACTTGTGTCATTACCCAAGTTGAATGGTTTCTAAATCTGCATAAGAATCGGACTCCTAATTAAGCACATAGCCTGATTAGCCAGATCACCAAGGCTACACTGTGGAATTTAGCAGACAGCTTTTGCTGTGGTACTGCAGAGCCCAATATAATGGGATCCTCCACCTCTATTATTCACCACTGCAACCTGATTTAGAACAGGGGAGGCCAACCCACAGCACAAGTGGCTCAGGCAGCTTGTGTGGCACACAGGCAGCACAGTGGCAGATAGGACAGGGAGCAGAAGATAGAGCTGCAGATCAGACAGGGGAAGGGGATCCAAGCAGCATTTGAGGAGGTTGGTGGAGCTAATTTGTGGCACGCCTGCCAAAATGGTTGGCCCCCCCCACTGATTTAGAGGGTGGTGCATTTTCAGTGACAGCTCAAGTCAAGCAGGCTGTTTCGTGCACTTGATGCAGTCAGGCTTAGCAAGTACCAGTGGTGATGGTCATGGATACATCCAGCAGCCCATGGCACGAGGAGGCACAGAACCATTTACTGCTCAATCTTGCATTGTGCTCTCAGGTTAAAATGACACCATCTAAACAGTAGTCTGAGGAAGATCGTTACATTCAGTTCAGTCTTAATTCTGGCCAGAAAGATTGTACCTGTATATCAGGAAACCGCCTCTCCTTGCAGATAAAGAAGATGCAGCAGGAACATCACCTGTGAGAACAGTCTACCAGAAAAATGAACAGCATTGGACAGTTATCTTAAAGTGCCACAAGACTGAATGATTTTAAATCTACGGTATCTACAGCATACAAGGTCCCTAACTTCCAAGGGAAAACTTAAGTGGGGCATCTTCAAAGGTGATCTGCAAAAGTAATGGGCTTTTCCCTCCTCTTGAGGAAGCAGCCAAAGGTGGCTGAGTTTCCCTGTGTGATGTTCTCTTTCACATATTATTGCTTTGATATGCCACGCTATGGTGGCAGAGACAGGATCCCTTGTGCTGTATGTAGCTTTACAACTCGGTAGGCCTGGCTGGACTTTTAGCCTTGACAGACTCCTGTGACCTCAGGCAAGTCTGTTTCCCATATGTAAAATGCAGATACTTCACCCCCATAAGGGTGGCAACGATAATTTCTTAAGGTCTAGAGCCATCACTCTTTACTGCAGTGATGATGAGCTCTAGAAGTACTTGGATATTCATTCTGTGGGCCCCCACCCCGGCATAGTATTAATGCATTTACATGAAAATCAACCTAACTAAAGATCTTTCACACTCAGAGATCCTTCCCCTTGCAAATCATTTGACATCAGGTATAATGATAAATTGTCAACTGTCAGCAGTCTCCTCCATGGCCAACCACACCTGTAGTTCTACTAAAACCAAGCGGGGATTATTGCTTGTAAGAAAAACGGAGTCTCTCGGCCAATACGAAGCCCTTGCTGTTAAGCAGAGCTACAAAATGAAGCACTGCTTTCACTGCCAGGGAGCACTGCATTGGAGAAGGCTGGTTTCATACAAGCAGTGGAAGGACGTGGTTTAACTTTGAACCTGTTAAACAGTTAAGCCTTGCGTAACACTGTGCCAGGACTAACAGCAGCAGAGGGAATGAGGAGGCTAGCATTTCTAGTAACGAGGCCACGTCATTATGCTGCAATCCTGACTTGCCTAGTCCAGGTCTGTACTGAAGCCCCCAGGCAATGTCACTAGTTACATTATCAAAACCCTGTGCTGTAATTCAGCAGCAAGCCATGACTCTGTTCTCTAGCAGGTGTGGGGGGTAACTCCACTGCAGGTATAAATTTGGACTGCAACAGTTGCAATTTCTTTACCTCTTTTTTGAATCCTAAATTAGAAGTTTGATCATCTTTACACCTGTGTCCTTTTCCATCAGTCAAATCATTACTGCTCTGCATTTAAAGAATACAGATGACAAGCTCCAGAGTACTCTTCAGTCTAAGCATCACAAACCCTGCTGAAGGAGCATGAGTTGCAGGAGATGGGTTCAGGTGACCTCAGGGTTAAACGCATTATTTTTCTAGTGAAAAATATTTTAGAAGTAAAGATTGATAAATGCAGACCATATTCTCTAACACAACATCATCCTTTCCAAGTAGAAGGAATGAGGTTAAGAGAAACAGAAAACCCTTGAAGTGTTACTTTTCCATCTTACTTTATTTCATGTTTTTCTAGAAAAACTCCTCCATGATTCCACAAATTTAACAAAAAGTTTAAAATTCAGGACAGAAACAATCCTGTAACTTATTACAAACATGATTTTTTTTTTCCTTTTTTTTAAATCTTGGATTAGTCTTGGGCCAGATGAATTTCTTACAGCTGAACGAAGAACTCATTTCCCCAACACAACTTTTAATATCCTCAAAAAAACAAGGTATTTAATACCTTGGTTTTAGGCAGAATACAATTTTAAAAATCTAGACGTTGAAGTACTTATACTTTCCTTAGGAGTGCAAACTCATCTCTTTAGTTCTTGATGACTATTCCGTGCCCCACAACAGCAATACCCATCCTTTTCAATCTCTTTAAAAGTAATAAAAAAGGTGCACAACAGTTGTCTAGTGTTGACACTACCATGTCCGCTACACTAGCGAGTGCCAGGCACCTGAAATGACAAAGGAAGCTTCTTCTGAGTACCTCAACTGTGCTATAGTGCATGCGAAGCCATTGGTGGCCGTTGAACAGAGCATGTGAAGTCAACTGAACCGATAGCAATGTTGGCCTCTGCTTACAGAGGTTATGATGGGGCTCCATAAAGGAAGATTTAATGTTTTTCCATCAAAATAAGCTCAAGATCTCTGACAAGAACCGCTCCTTGGTTGTCGCATCATAGTTTTGTACTAGTTCTGATGCTATTACCATGGAGAGCAGGATAATAACTGGCAGCTACATCATTGCACTTCCATATATTCAGGCCAACTACAGCAAAGCCAGTCTTACTACCATTGTGTCCAACGTTCTTCCTAACTGGCATTTTGTGGTCTAGACACAACCGTTCTATCCATTTCTACACTAAATGACAGTAATCAAAGCCTCAAGGCTTTATACACATCAGACCAAGACAACAGGAAAGCGTTTTTAACCCCTTTTGCCCTCTTATGCAAAGGTCAAGGACAAAGGAAAAGCTGTGTCCTAATCTCACATCCACATTACTCAAAACAATGAGACTCTGAAAGCCTTCAGATTAATCATTTGTACATGACCTAAATAACAAGCTGAAGGACATTTAAGTAAACTAGAGTTTTGTCCATTTTCCTCAGAAAAATCAGTATGGCTAAGAAGTCAATTTTGGAAAGACAACTGTGGTTTTTTTTTTTTTTTGTCTGTTTTCTGTTTTTTGGGGATTTTTTTCTCTTTTTTTTGTTTTTTTGTTTTTTAAACAATGCAAGTTATGATGCATCCTCATACAGATTTGAAGTGGTGCTAACATTAGCATTATCAACATTTCCTTCCTATTTTACAATTATCCATCCATGCTCCCAAGAGAGACACAAGAACAAACACTTTATCCACAAATACCTGTACAGGGCATGTTCAGAACACCACTCAGTCAGCCTACTAGAGAATCTACAATGGGACTTTTCGTATAGGTAACTAGAAGAGGACACAAAGGTTGGGAGGCCCAAGATTTGACCAATTTTGTCCTCGTTGGCAGAGTCATTCCTCCTGTGGTCCCCAATCCCGCTGTACCCCCACCCCTCCCCACCCCCTCAACAAACAATAAATCTGTAAAACACCTAAGTACTTAGGAGAACCTTTTAGTAACAAACCAGCATGTGCATACAATGTAAGGAATATTTCTATTTCAGGTTTCCAAGGAGAGTATTATAAAGTCTAAAAAATCCGTGTGTAAAATACCTTTTATAAAAACAAACAAAATTCCCAAATTAATATTTGTAAAATCTCACAAGTCAAATCCAGGACCGGGCATAGCAGTGGCCATTGGGGGTCACCCAAGGCACTTCCACAGGGCACTGCTACATTCAAGAACATCCTCAAGTCTCTTGCTCCTTGGAACCATTTTAGGAGCATTATGAAGACAGGGAAAGAGGAGAGATGCGTCTCTGGTCCCTTGTGCTGTAGCTTTAGAAGCCACTTATACTTCCAGGACAAAATACTGAACGTGTGGGTGCGTGCTATGGATGAAGCGGATTTAGGTGATACGGAAGAAACAGAGGCAAGTAATCTAGGGAGAAGAGAGGTGGTGAAAGATCCAGGGACCTTCCATACATCCCAATCAGTCAACACTGATGCTATTACTGCTCTGGGGAGGTAAAGGCTTCACCCGTCACATTCCCTTCCCTGGAGGATCTGGATCTGGGCTTCGAATACCTCTTCACATACCTAAGAAATTTGTCTTGGGAGGGGTTTCTTTTTGTTTTGTTTTTATATTATGCAACATGACAAAACTCACTCCCTCCATCAAAGTCTGAACAAATACTACATCTAGAGCTTAAACATACTCACTAAGCCCTAAACAGCACAAAGGATCTGCAGAGTTAAAAAGCTAAATCTGTTGCATATTGTGGCGTGACTTCCTCCAGTTAAGCCATATGCAGTTGCAGAGCTTGAGGTGGTACTGCAGCTCCCTCCTTTTCCAGCAATCCTCAACCTTGCTGAAGTGCGTTCTTGAGCAGGGTTTCGATCCAGACTTGGAATTGTCCATCAGGAAAGAAAAAAAAAACAGCTAAAAAAAAATCACTGTCAACATGACAGGGCACAGGCCTGGCATGAGTTTGGTGTTTATAGAAAGACATGTGAAAGATGGTACAAACAGACAAAAATCAACGGGAATCAGGTCAACATGACCCAACTCAAACAACCTTATCATCGTATTGCCGCTTCAATCGATTAGTTGCAACATTTCCATGATAAAGAAAGGGGTAATCCAAAACAAGGGACTGGAATTCAACGCTGACTGGTGGGACAGCACACAGAGGGAGCTCTCAAACTGTATTTCATACCTCAATGAGGTCCCACAAGAGACTTTAAAAAAGAGCTGGAAAGTCCATTTGTTTGTATAGGGTTATTCTGACCAGTAGCTTCCTTCTCAGTGCTATGCCAGCAGCCTATTTACATTTGGCAAAAGCTTAAATATTCATTGGAAAAGCAAAATCATTCTCTCTTACAATACTGAATTTAGTAGATAAGAGTTTAACACAGTTTTGATTACAGTTGTGGGACCTCCTCTGCTCCCTGCTAACACACAGACAGCATTTGGAAGTTAATACTAGTTTCACTAGGAACGTAAAATATTCTGGATTAGTGTTTTCTATTTCCTGCCCTTTTTTCGCGCAGGCAAAATCTTTACTTCTTTTTTTGTTTTTTTTGTTTTGTTTTTTTACAAGCATGTCCCAAGACAAAACACTCCCTTGTTTTGGTTTCCCCCAGAATACAGCCACTATTATAGGGGCCACTGTAGGAAAATTCATCCTTGAGAACATAGAACAAAAACCAATGACTTATTTTGGCAAAGTTATTCAAACACTGAAAAACTGAAAGACAGATAAGTTCCATCAGAGCACAAAATGCTTTGAAGATTGCTGTTCAGCTTTCATCTGCTAAAAATTGTCCACAAGAGGCATTTTAACAAACAAACAAGTCAAATCTTAGTAAATCCCCTCCCCTGCCATGGCCGTTAAAAAAAACATAACAGAAAAACACACCCTTAAAATCTTAAGACCCAACTAGGCCCTTCTTATACATACAGTACATACATATATATATATAATATATATATATATATATGATATATATATATATATAAAATATACAGCTTACAGTTTTGTAGTCCTATTACAGTTAAAGCAGACTGAAAGGAGTGAGACTTTGTTTAGGAGCTTGGATCAATAAACAAGAGGTCTCAAAACCCCAGGGAGACAGCAGATTCGGGAGCCTCTTCAAAGAGCACAAACTGTCTCTCCAGGAAGCTGAAACACAGAATAAGGCCCTGTACTCTCTGCATATGGAACGATGCCTTGTAGGGATCAGGAACCAAGTTAGAGACAATACTTTGTACCAAACCACTACAGAGCTTGCAAGTGATCCAAAGTGGCATCTCTCCACTTCCTCTGCAATAGACCAACAGGACCCCTTGGGAAGCCTTCTGTCATAAGTCATATGGCTAGCTTTGTAAAAGCCAATCTTGTCTACACAGCATGAACAATTCTCCACAGAGCTGGGGGAAACCTGACTCGCTTGAGCCTCTCTGCCAGCAGGCTGGTCCCTAGATTTAGTGAAGAAACCACCATCCAAATTTCTTCAGATCTCAGAGACACCTGGAAATGTGTTCTTAAACACAGTTTCTTGAAGTGAAACCAAAAAAGTCACTTTGTGCAGCTGGGAGCAGCACGTCTCTTGCGCTACTTAGTACCTGTGCCCAAGCGTACTTATGAAGCTAGGGAGGACAGACAGCGATATGGGTACTTGTTTGAAGACTACAAGAAAGTGCAGCTGGCTGTGCATTCATAGAGCATGGCTGTTCTCTAAGGCAGTGCTTCGGGTGAATCAAGAGAGTAAGAAGGCCTAGTTCCATGGGTTTATTTCCTGGTACCAAGAGATGGGATTTCTGGTTTCAAAAGCAGCCCATTTCCGAGACTAAGCGTCATGTTGCCACTGCTTCCAAGTAACTCTGCAGCTTACGGACGGTCGTTTCATCCAAGGAGAAAAGGTCAAAGTCAAAAGTTGTGTTGGTAACATTAAAATGCCCAGTTTCCTCAATGAGATTTACAATCTAGAGGAGAGAGGAGATGTTAGACGAGTTCACAGGCAGACCAAAGCACTGGAAAGGATGGTTGTGAGCCACTGAACCCCCTCTCTTGCCCTTATGAACTAAACGAATTTCAAAGGCTCCCTTTTGACGAGGAAAGGGCCCAGCTACAAATACACATATTGATTTGTTCAGTTCGAAAGAAGCACGGACACTCCACTTCCCTTCTAAACCATCCCAAATTAGTTACCTCTTTTCTGGGGACTCAGAGGAGCTCAAGTAAAGTATGGCTCTAAATCAGACAAGGTAAAAAGGGTCTTGAAACCTACATTTTAACCGCCCTCCCCCCTTTTTTTTTTTTTTAAATAAAAAAGTGCTCACTTGCTGCATTCCTGGATTATTCCTATTTAAAATCAGCAGAAGTCACTGCCTTACTGTATACTGCAACTGAAATTGCAGGTTCCCCACAAAGGTTAG
>NW_017728905.1:2833019-2859042 GCF_001723895.1 Crocodylus porosus | reverse complement strand
CCATCAGAGCACAAAATGCTTTGAAGATTGCTGTTCAGCTTTCATCTGCTAAAAATTGTCCACAAGAGGCATTTTAACAAACAAACAAGTCAAATCTTAGTAAATCCCCTCCCCTGCCATGGCCGTTAAAAAAAACATAACAGAAAAACACACCCTTAAAATCTTAAGACCCAACTAGGCCCTTCTTATACATACAGTACATACATATATATATATAATATATATATATATATATGATATATATATATATATAAAATATACAGCTTACAGTTTTGTAGTCCTATTACAGTTAAAGCAGACTGAAAGGAGTGAGACTTTGTTTAGGAGCTTGGATCAATAAACAAGAGGTCTCAAAACCCCAGGGAGACAGCAGATTCGGGAGCCTCTTCAAAGAGCACAAACTGTCTCTCCAGGAAGCTGAAACACAGAATAAGGCCCTGTACTCTCTGCATATGGAACGATGCCTTGTAGGGATCAGGAACCAAGTTAGAGACAATACTTTGTACCAAACCACTACAGAGCTTGCAAGTGATCCAAAGTGGCATCTCTCCACTTCCTCTGCAATAGACCAACAGGACCCCTTGGGAAGCCTTCTGTCATAAGTCATATGGCTAGCTTTGTAAAAGCCAATCTTGTCTACACAGCATGAACAATTCTCCACAGAGCTGGGGGAAACCTGACTCGCTTGAGCCTCTCTGCCAGCAGGCTGGTCCCTAGATTTAGTGAAGAAACCACCATCCAAATTTCTTCAGATCTCAGAGACACCTGGAAATGTGTTCTTAAACACAGTTTCTTGAAGTGAAACCAAAAAAGTCACTTTGTGCAGCTGGGAGCAGCACGTCTCTTGCGCTACTTAGTACCTGTGCCCAAGCGTACTTATGAAGCTAGGGAGGACAGACAGCGATATGGGTACTTGTTTGAAGACTACAAGAAAGTGCAGCTGGCTGTGCATTCATAGAGCATGGCTGTTCTCTAAGGCAGTGCTTCGGGTGAATCAAGAGAGTAAGAAGGCCTAGTTCCATGGGTTTATTTCCTGGTACCAAGAGATGGGATTTCTGGTTTCAAAAGCAGCCCATTTCCGAGACTAAGCGTCATGTTGCCACTGCTTCCAAGTAACTCTGCAGCTTACGGACGGTCGTTTCATCCAAGGAGAAAAGGTCAAAGTCAAAAGTTGTGTTGGTAACATTAAAATGCCCAGTTTCCTCAATGAGATTTACAATCTAGAGGAGAGAGGAGATGTTAGACGAGTTCACAGGCAGACCAAAGCACTGGAAAGGATGGTTGTGAGCCACTGAACCCCCTCTCTTGCCCTTATGAACTAAACGAATTTCAAAGGCTCCCTTTTGACGAGGAAAGGGCCCAGCTACAAATACACATATTGATTTGTTCAGTTCGAAAGAAGCACGGACACTCCACTTCCCTTCTAAACCATCCCAAATTAGTTACCTCTTTTCTGGGGACTCAGAGGAGCTCAAGTAAAGTATGGCTCTAAATCAGACAAGGTAAAAAGGGTCTTGAAACCTACATTTTAACCGCCCTCCCCCTTTTTTTTTTTTTTTTAAATAAAAAAGTGCTCACTTGCTGCATTCCTGGATTATTCCTATTTAAAATCAGCAGAAGTCACTGCCTTACTGTATACTGCAACTGAAATTGCAGGTTCCCCACAAAGGTTAGGGGTCTGATTTAGATTCTAGATGCCAGCTAAGTCACAAGGAAACAGACAGCAGCCTATCACAAAGTTGACAGGGGATGTCTACCTGTTGCAGCACATTGCGCTCACGTAGCGCCATCAGCCGTCTGTGAAGCTCCACCAATTCATCAGTATAAGCCTAAGAAAGATGGATAAAGAGAAATAAAAAAAAAAATGACAAACTTGATGCATTTCCATCATTGCTGGCAAAATGTCATTTCCTCCGTGAGGACAGAAAGTTTCAGATGCCCAAGATCACCTCCCAAATTTAATTTTTTAATATTTATATATTTGTAAAGAATTAGACCTAACTGCTAGGACACACTAGGACCCCCACAGAAGGCAGATTGTTTGCCGATAAGGCTGCCTCAACATTTCTCGTGCGCATATCTGCAAACCTGAGCTCCTCTGGGAAATAATTTCATAGATTTCATAGATAATTTCATAATGACAATGCAAAGGAAGGATTCAAGAGAAACCACAGTGCAACAATCTGAAACTTCACCTGGGGAGAAGCGTCACTCCCAGAACACACACTTCTCTGGACTGAGAATGTTTCTGTACTACTATCTGAGACCCTACTAGCCTGCTGCCAAACTCGCAACTTCAGATTCATCCCAAGTGGCTGGCACAAAGCGGAAAAGAAAATGGTTTGCAGTCTGATCTGAGAGCCCCATCTTGTGATTCTTAGCAATCCTAGCTAGTGGGCTCCATGAGAAAGGTATTAATTAATAATTTCAATTAAAAGGATTTCTCCATGGAAGGATCAGGGCAGAGAAGAACTTGGCACATGAACATCAGCCAGCTGAAATGAGCTTTTTGTTTAAAGAACACACACTGTTTAAGTTGCCCTCAAGGAGAGAAAGAAGGGAGTTACACCGAGATAAACAGAGCTTTCAGTGGAGAGTGCAAAGCTCGGCGCAGCACAGTAAAGTAAATGAACTGAAATTCTGAAGCATTCTGGTAAAGATCAAACAGATCTTGTTAATAAAGTCACCCCCAGAGCACCTCTGACAACAAGTGCCTTCAAAAGAACAGACAAACCCACGTGATTTTCTCCGAGAGGCTGAAGGTAGAAAGGATATGGGATTCATTTCTTTATCACAAAGAACTTCATTTTCCTAAGTCAACATTTTTCCGATATTAGCATCTCTGTGTCTGAGCTCAAATTGTTGCAATCTGAATGGACAAGAACTCAACCCAAGCACTTGTTTTCATGAAAAGTGTTCCCCTCTCTGCATGAACAAATTACCTTGTCATATGTTCCCTTCTTCAGGATCTTTTCTGGCTTGTTGCAGGATTCTGGACTCTTTCTTCCAGATGCCTGAGGAACAACAAACACACACATAGTGGTTTGTGACCAAAAATAGTTCAGGCAAGATGGAACTTTAATGGTTTGGGTGCATGGCAGCCCATGGAAGGAAATCCTCTGGCTGACCTGGACAATGGAGAAGAGGAGCTCTGCAGTGAGCTGCATCCAGTAGTCCATGGCACCATGGACAGAACAATGCTGCAGGAATTGAGGGCAGTGGAGGCAAGAGGGGAAAAGGAAACATTTCTCCATCATTAAGCACTGGAAAAATACAAAACACTTTCTGCCTTGCTTGATTTGAACAAAAGGGTGATCTGTAACCTCAGCAGCTCTACAGTGTACTGCAGCATCTTTCAGTTTTGGATAAAGAAGTGAACCACGTAATATGAAAAAGTTTAAAGCCCTTGATGAATAATGCCCTGGTACCTGCAAACTGGCACAAACCAATCTCATTCCTGATCATCAAGATGCCTGTCAAAAAAAAAATCACATTAAGAGAGATGACTGAAAGATTATCATAATCTGTTCCTAGAAGCAGTGCCAAATTGTTCTTCAGAGTAGGTTTTCTAGCACTTTGTTTTCACTAGTTTGGGTTGGGTCTTCTCACTAACAAACTGAACTACCATAATTAGGATATCACTTACAAGTTGCTTCTGGTTTTCACACTACACTTTCCACACATCAGGTTTGTTTTTATTACTCCTAATGGAACACCAAAAGTTTCCTTCTCATCTTGATATGAAATCCTACAGCTAACTAAAAACAGTCTTCTTTAGTTATCATATAAAATCTGTAGTACAGTGCCAGAGATTCATTGATAAGGGCATAAAAATTAGTTTACTGCTCTTTCACAAATTCTATTAGATTTCTTGCCATTCTGCTGGCAAGATGCTTCAAATACAAGGTGCTTTTCTAAATGCCAAAGAGGCAGCAAGGCGATTTTCAGTCCAAATATGTGACTGACATTTCTGGGTACCTGACAATATTGTTTACTCTCCACTATCACCGTAATTCTCAGAGCATGAATGACTTCCAAGAAGCCATATTATATTCTGTTAAAAGAGATCCTGGCCAACACATCACTCACTCTGAAATACTTTTTCAGGTCCTGCTACAAGTAATCTGATTGCTGCAGTTAAAAGGCTGTACTAACAAGTTATTTACAGATTCTAGTTTGCTTACACTGTATATTGTAAGATTGCTCTGTGAAAAGCACATTATCTGGACTGCCGAGCCACTGAGATTTGCAGGGCGTCCGCAGGCAGTCACAGCAACAGAAACTCAAAGTGACTAGATTAAGTGGATGGTGTTCCTTGAACTTAAAAAGCATAACCCTCCAGTTCTTCCACAAGCAAAGCTCCCAGGGCATTCAGTGAGAACCTCGAACATTTAGCTTCGGCAGATGCAGGCCAAAACCAACAGTGGACCATTGCGTTGACACCCACATTACAAATACCTTATTATTAGCTGGGGGCAGCTTCTGACTGGGAGGGGGTTCTCGACTTGGCAGGCAGGAATCTGCACTGTTATCACTGTCACTGTCACTAAGACTCAGTCTGAAAAAAAGAACAGCACAGAATCAACATCACTAGTTAATGCCAAACAAATCTACAGCTTGCTTTTTTGGTTAATTAAGAAGTGAAATATATGAATTAAAAGAACTCTTAATTGGATGCAAGAGAATCCCAAGAAAACATGGTTTCAGTATGCTCACACTCCAAATTACAAGCCAAATGTTCCAAATTACATCTTATTATTGCATGTGCTTCCACACAGAAGTTCAATGGCTGTATACAAGCAACATAACCCGCTTTGTAATGAATGAAGAGGAAGATTTTGAAATTCCCATTTGAGGTGATGACCTGAAGGTGCACCACCACAAACTTCAACTGTATTTAAAATACAGACTGTTGAAGAAATTAGATTTGGAAAAGCATAACTCAATGGGAACAGCGTGGAAGTAATAACAGCAGAAACTAAAGCAAAGAAGTGAATTCTGTAGTGGATATAGGACCCCATTTAAAACCTACAGCTACTGCCGGGGAGGCAAGTGCTTGATTTCAAGTGACCAACATGAAATGCCAGATGTTGACCATGGCAGCATCTGAAGAAATAAGTACGAAACCCAATGATTTCCATTCTCTAAAGTCAGAAACAGCTGTTGGCCTAATCCCATGGGAGACACAGTCAAATCAACTCTCAATGAGCACTAGCATTTGGCTGCAGATTGGTAGCCTGAAATAAGAGTGTGAACAGATATCCTTACAGCCTTGATAGTTCTGTAACCTCTGAATCAGAGGTGTCAAACTCCTTCAATGAACAGGGATGAACTTCACATTCCATTAAGATTTGAGGCAGGGTAGTATACAAACCCATGAGACTACAAATCTCAAGCAATTCCCATACATGTGCTCCCACAGTAAATATTTACCACTGCTCCTATATAATCTATTAATCATCTTCACATTCAGCAATGCTGCATCGAAAAAATGCTTCTGTTCAAAACCATGTTTCTACTTTTTGTCTCTCTCTTCCATCCTCCTTTCTCTTTTCCTCTCACCCTTTGTTTCCATGAGTCTCTTTTTTCCCTTCTTTAGTTGTCTGATCCATTTCTGAACACCTAGTCTGCTGCATACTTAGCTCCTACCCCCTACTGCATCCCATCTGCTAAATTAATCATCAGTGAAACAGTCAATGCCGACTTCTGAAGTGTTGTCAAGCTTTCATGTCAACACCCCGGTGACGGGAGGCTGAGGAAGGGTTTCTTTTGTGATGCTTGTTCAGTGCCTAGCATTGTGGGACCACAGGCCAGGAATGACATTCTTATGTACCACTGCCATATAGATAATGATGTGACAGGCTTTACACAAACCCAGGAAGACAAGAACGTACTGGTTACACTCAGTACATCTTTCAAAGACTTCCTTCTCAACTGTGAAAACTCATACCTTTCCTTTTTAATGGAAACCACAATTCTGCTGTGACGTCTGGAATTAGTTATGCAACCCTATACTTTGTCTCCTCTCCCATTTCATTTTCAAAGCATCTTAACCTCTCATCCTACCTCTTCCCTTTAAACCAATCTCTGCCATCTGTATTTCAATGAAACTGCTCTCCAAATATCCTTTAATAACTACACTTGAATGTGTGCAGGGTAGAGAGGGAGAGGGGAGATAGCTAATTTGCTGAAAAATGGGGTCTCAGGGTCACTAACACTGTTCCCAAATGCAAATCATCCTTGGGGAATAGTTTCAACACAAAACACCTGAAAAAAAATTCAGAAGAAGTCAAAACAGAAGGTTTTTAACTGGGCTCTGTTGTTTGCTTTTTTAAGGCATTTCAATATTCTGTTTGGGAACTCCATTTCCTTTTTAACATTTGCCAAAATTCAGAGATTGTTTTTTAAAAAGGGATCAAAGCCCCCAAACGGAAAAATCCTCTTGATTGACCAAAATGGAATTTTCCATTTTTTTCATTTAACCAATGAAAAAGCTTCTTGGTTCATGACAACCAGAAATGAAATTGCGATTTTTCATTTGACTAATGAACAAAAAATTAATTAGGGCCATACAGCCCCACAGGGCCTCTCTTCTATATTCATTCCACTCAAATAACTTTGGCAATTTTGAGCCCATCGACTATGTAATATTCTTCAAAACCTTCTTTTCTTGGGCTTCCGTGACACAATCCTTATCTAATTCTTCTCTCACTTCACTAAACGCTCCCTAATTGCATGTTCCTCCAGAACAACACAGGTCTTCAGGGACCCGTCCTTGATCTGATCCTTTAGCTCTTGTGCCTTCACACACACCCCA
This sequence comes from Crocodylus porosus, assembly GCF_001723895.1. Lineage (NCBI taxonomy): Eukaryota > Metazoa > Chordata > Crocodylia > Crocodylidae > Crocodylus > Crocodylus porosus. The sequence continues at coordinate 2,852,225 of NW_017728905.1, read as the reverse complement.
TGACCACAGTTCCTTCACCTTACAAAGTTATGATGCAAAAAAGTTATAAAACGTGCAAACTAAAGAGATGTGCCTAGGCATCTACCATCTTGATTTATAATGACCTGGAATCCCGGCTGACTGGGTTTGGTTTGACTGGTGTGTCTTCCCCAGAAGAGCTGTCGTCATCATCTGATTCCTCCGATTGCAGATCCTCTACCATAGAGCGCAATGGGCCTAGTGTTAGAAGCAAGGGAGGAAAAGAAAGAAAACGGTTAGTACAAATGCAATGTTATATAGCTCAATCCCAATAGGACAGCTATGATCTAAACTTTCTCTCTAATGCAACCCAAAGATGACATGATTTCTTAAAATGTCACAGATGTTTAACTCCTACTCAGACATACAGCAAGAGAGACACGGCCTACACGTCTGCTTAAAACTAAAGAGAGGCCAAATATAGATTCATTTTAAAAAGGACATTCTTACTTCAAAACATTTCATATATTTTCAGGAGTGTATCTATTTTCCCCAGCCCTTCTGTTAAAATAAAGGACACATTTATTGCACATATGCAAGGCCCCATTTTTAAAATATGGTCCTAAACATGATATTTGTAATAGCACAGTGCCTACTATATAGCCATACACTGAACACAGTGGTAGATACTCCACCTTTTTGCATTCTTGCTGGACACAATAAAGCTTTTGAAATACAGTACAGGGAAGAGCACAAGGGATGAATTTAATTCAATCAGTAGGTCTTATTTCTATTAACTGGGATTGGAAGAGGAAAGCCAGTGCCTTGTGATACTGCAGTTTAATCAGAACGGAATGAATTTATAAACTGGAAGTTTGTAAGCACAAGAGAATAAGTTTAAAAAAAAATTAAGATCATATCAGAAAAGTCTCTATGGCCATATAAAGAGTTCACCAACTAACTGCCAGAGGAAGAGAAAACTTAGTTTGCAACAAATGCAAAGGCATTACTTTTCTTTTCTTTGCTGTAAAGTAACACAGGTATCATCAGCTCCTGTCTGCAAAACCAAACTAGGACCCTGGGCTCAGAGAGAGGCCTGGAAAAGCTTGTTTTTCACAATGTCATGAAACAGTCATAACATGCATTTAAAACAAAACAAACAAGAAACAATACTAGATGCACCTGAAGAATATCCCACCTTGAGTGTGGTTCTGAGATGGTTCAAAATCCGAGTCCGAACTGGAGTCTGAGCTGGAACTGGAGTTGGAGGGACTGGACAGGACAGACTTCACCCCCCATAGAAGGGGAAAAAAGGAAAAAAGAATCTTAACCTTTCAAATCCAGACAACATTGCCAGGGAGTGCTCAAGATCTTCATAACACCACTATTCCTTTCAACATCACTATCTACTGTACTCAATGTGTTGTGTTTTTGGTTTGTTTTTTTTAAATAAAACATACATGCTGCAATGTCAATGAATTTTAAGACCGTATAGGCATTGGAGGGATTACGTGAGGAAGACCTAGTGAGGAAGTGGCAACACAAGCTTCGGATAACCAATCCCCCTCCCCCTTCAAGTACTAAGACCTGGCTTCTCAAGCCTTGTCTGGGATGATGTAGTTGGGGCTGGTCCTGCTTTGAGCAGGGGGGTTGGACTAGATGTGACCTCCTGAGGTCCCTTCCAACCCCTATTTTCTAGGATTCTACTTTGACTCAGGTCTCAGAGTTTAACATAGCACAGGAGAACCTGAAACTCAAACTGAATAAAACAAGTTCATTGTTAAATGTGGAAGACGAGTGAAATGCAAAATGTAAACAACCAGACAAACCATGGAAAATAGATTTGTAAAACTCCTTTGGCCTCAAATAGCTAGAAATTAAGGATATGTCTTATTTAGAACTTTCTAATTTTAACCTGATGGCAATGCCTTTAACTTCATAGCAGTGAGTGCTCTTTTAGCGTGGCAGTAGTGGCTTCGCAGAACATGCTTATTTGACACTAATTTTAGATATTTTAAGTTGCTATCAAGCCTTGACCTATATACATCAAATAAGAGAGAGAGTGTGTGTGTGTGTGTGTTTAATTTTAATGCCAATGTCAGCTATTATTTATTACACTGTATTACTTGCGGCTTGGACACTGAGAACCTGAAAATGAACAGATTAAACCCAGGAGAAATCAGCTTCAGGCTTTCAGTGTCCAGGCAGAGAAGTTAACAATATAAAGCATGCATAAAAAAAAAGTTTAACTATTAGTACTACACAGAAATGTCAGTTTAAAACATGATTTTCTGCACTTAACACGGCATCAGATAGCTGTAAAATGCTTGTGCTCAGGTGCCAATGACCACAAGGGGGTAGTGAAGGATAAGTCAACCATTTGATTTAAATAAGAGAATGGACCATTAAAATTATTTCTTGTAAGGATTATCATAAAATATTTCTTATGGGTGTCTATATTCATACTTCCCCCCATATAATAATGCAGATGGGTGAGGACTGGATAAGACTGTTAACCATGATAACAATGCAGTGTTGCCTCTAATTCCTCAAGAAATTCAACATTTAGCTTTTCACTGTGGCCATTTCTAAAAACCCACTGGTTGTTCCATCCAGCTGAATACTAAGCAGTCTCCTACTGATCCATTTTTTTATAGGAATATCAGTACTAAACAGCAAAGCACTGCAGACTTGGTAGTGTGTAGGTCAGTATTTAAACATTAACAAATGACGACAGTGACAGCACTCTCTCTCAAAATACCTTACAGTTCCAGTTTGTCACATAGATTAACCAGACCTGCAAGCATCTAAAACCAAACCGGGAACCACAAGTGCTAAATAATATGTCACTGTATTTTACCTCCTCCTGAATAGCAATGAAAATATTTTAACACTGGAAATATTTGCCAGAGAGGCACACTGCGGCAAGGGTTGGAAAGTTTCTGATATGCAGTTTGGTTCAGGAAGATTAACCCCATTAAGCTGACAGCCACCTGCAGGTGCTGCAGTTCTCATCAACACACTGCTTCTGAATATTGTTTAGGGCAAGGGTGTCAAACTCATCTGGCCCTGCCAGTGGGATGTGGGGCACATTTTTCAGTTTACAGGCTAGATTGGGTGTAGAGACCCTCCTTCCCTCCCTTTCCCCCTCCCACTCTCCTCGCATACCTGAGCCACTGCACACTTCAGGACTGTGATGTCCAAGTGTGGCGCCTGCTCAAGCTGGTCCAGGACCTGTGCTGCATGCGCCACCTGCAAGCACCCCAGGTCCTGGACCAGCTGGAGCAAGTACCACATGCAGAGCTGTGTGGCTGCTGCTCTAGCTAGACTGTGCCACGCATGGTGTGTCCTGGCTTTGGGATCTGCACCTCTTGCAGCATGTGTCCCAGACTAGCTGCCACATCAGGTGTGCAGAGGCAGGGACTGTGCAGGCCCTTGTCCCGCACCATGGGTTTGCACTGTGCCCTGTATGGGTCTTATGGGCCAGATGGCTGGGCCCACGGGCCACATATTTGACACCCCTGGCTTAGGGAGTCAACACAACTAGTTAATCTCTGACAGACCAGCAGATGCTGTTCCCTAACTTTTCTGATCTCAGAGGACGACAGGGGCAAGAGATAAGGAAATTCTATTCTCCTTTCCCCCCCACCTCCTACTTCAAGTCCTTACCCATTCATTTCAATCATTAGTGCAATACTCAGGCACTTTGCGTGGCTTAGATTACAACATTTCTCAAGAACACGGGCATAAGACCATGATGCTGCCTTGGGCCTCACACAGTTATGCTGAGCAATCAGTGCCCCAAGTCACAGGGAGGAGACATTTTTGAGATACCTTGGCTACCAGTCATTTAAGACTTTCCATATACACTAGCTAGTACCAAGGATTGACCTCATGACGGGCAATCAGAGCAGAGGAGTTTCAAGCTCTCACCGGTCCATCCAACTTTCAGTGAAGTGCTATTTTGCAGCCTACCCTGGTGCCGTTTGCCCTAAGTCTGCACAGAATGTAAAAATGCCTGGAAATATGCAAGTAGCTGAAATGCTCTCTCTGAAATGCAAGGTCTTTTAATCTTGTTCCTGTGCCTGTAATTAGTCTATGTTGAAGGCTCCCTGCTCCAAGATAGGTTCACATGATCATGTCTCATTCAGTGCCTAAGTATCCAGGCACTAAGTTTAGACATACAAATATACCTTGTTTTCGATACAAAAATTGCATTCGGATGATATTTCTGATTACGGGGAGATGTTCTACAGCCTGTTATATGAGAGGTCAGGCCAAGTGATGGCCCTTTTCTGATCTTAAAATCTGTGAATCTGGGTATTTCTCTTCTGCAAATGTATAGCAGCTTTATGCAAATTGTTCCATTAACCAATTCCTCCTCTCATTCCATTCTGAGCATTGACAATCTAAAGTTGGGCTGAGGTTAACATCTGGGTGATATATTTGTGTTTGCAGAACAGCTAGACAAACTTGCTTCTTCTGCATCTGCCACTTCCTGCCTCCAAAATCTGCTTCCTTCTCACCAATCCAAGCAGCCTTCCTAATGCATCCTCTTCTAGAATAGTTTTTTCTCACCATGCATTTATTAGGAATGATATATCCCCAAAGTACATTCACAGAAAGGCTACTTGGCTTAGATATAGAGCAGTTTCCTAAACTATGGAAAGCTAACCTTCCTGTCAGGAAAATGAAACCACCATCTTATCTTTTCCTCATGCAGCTCTGGTACATGCTGAAGGATTAGGATTATGTACTTTCTAAATATTGCATTTCTTCTGCTCCTGCAGTTAGCCCTTCCTGGCCTCCTTATGACAATTTTAGAAAAAAATCTGGTACAACTCTTATTCATGTGTTCTTTTCTTTCTTACACACCTTCAATAGTAATACATTGTGTGATCTTCAACATCAACAACTGAAGTATCACAGAAAACTAATTTAGCACCCCCTAATTTGGATTACCTGTTATTTCAGGCTCTGCAAATTCAGGCAGACAGCACAGGTTAGCTGCATTCAGCAGGACCTGAGTATTCTTTGAAGAGACTTTTTCTTTAAGTTTGAGACTATGGGGAACAAACAGGAAGTCTATCTACATTTGCTTCAAATCTCCCCTGTTCTGGGAGCTATGGGTCTACACAGAATCAAAGGATCTCTGCCATACAGAAAAGCCTTCAACACTAGAAGGAGACAAATTTGGACTTTTCGAACACTTCGATGAAAGTGCTGAATCAGTCAAGTGACAATTGCATTTCAAGCGCCTTCGGGTTCTACAAGTCACTAAAATCCCACTCTCTTTTTTGTACATATATTCTTAACACCCCCCCCACCCCCAAGAATAATAAAATTGCTAAAGTGATTTCCATAGTAATTAACCCACCCCAAAGCTTGGACTTGTGGCTTACAGTACTTCCAAAAACCTTTCATGGAATAATCAGCCTTATAGGCATTGTATATGATAACCCATATAGACATCTGAACCTGTAAGGTACATCCGTTTCAACAGAGCTCATACATTTCTTGATTTTGAATATTTTAGCTCACAGAATGTACAAGTTCCATTAACAGAGCTTACAATTTTTTTATATCAAACCAATTTAGCTGATAGGGCAACACCACTAGCCACTTAACTTTAAGAGCTTACAATTCTCTATGTGCACTGAGTTTATTGGCTCGCTGAAGAGCAATTAGCTTCAAGCATAACATTTTATCTTCCACGGTCACCAGAATCTACAAACTGTACAAGAATTAGGAATTCAACTATGAGGAACTGACTGAGCTCTCAGGTTTGACTATATTCAGTGCGAAAATGCCAAAATCTTGTCCTTCATCTTTGCAAAGATATTTGATGCACTTAGTCTCATCTAAGTCTCTAAGACAGTTCAGATGCGCATTTTTTTCCTAAAGTTCCATATCTGTTCTCAAAATATGTTTTAAAGATGACTTATGAAAAAGCCACTACTTTAGTTCATCAGAAAAACGCTGAGAAAGCTAGACAGTAATTGATATTACCAGTCTTAAACATTCTTAATTGGTAGATAATTCTTATGGTTCCATCATCGTGGCAGTGCAGGGTACAAACCATGACTTACTCTTTGACTATAGTACCTAGAGGATCCAAACAGGAGCAGGGTACAACTGTGCTAGGCACAGCGCACAGTTAAAAGGATCCCTGCCCTAAAAAGATTACAAAGTCTAAACAGCAAGGACCAAGAGAAAGGGACAGATTCCAAGTAGAATAAAATGAAATGTCACTGCTTCCATGACATTTTGGTCCTTTTATTTTTAAATTCTTTTGAAATGGCTAGGTTTATTTTATTTCTTATTTCATCATATATGAGGTAGTAAGGAGAAGTGACAGAATGGGAAGTAAAGGAAGGAAATTAATAGCAAGCAAAGGATCTGGGCGGGTAGAGGGAATAAGGGAGACACCTAGATGAAGAACCTAGAAGTTGAAAAGAGTGAGAGAAGGATAAAGAGGAACACAGTGGAGGACAGATGGAAAGAGGCTTCAGCAAAATGATTAGGAGTGGGGAAAGCACGAGGGGAATGGAGCAGCCAATTAATCAGCAAAGAAAGTATGCCCACAATGAAAGCTGGAGACGGCATGGTCTGATGGTGTCACCAGAGTCCATAAGTACCTGCTGCTGCTGCTGCTCCTGACGGTTTGACTCTCTGGCTGGCTCCACCCTGGTAGTTTCTCCTTTCCCTGAGCCCACATTGCTGGGGTAAGGAGTGGACCCAGACAGGACCCAGTCCCCCTGGAGGGAGAGATTGTCTCTACACAGATCTGGGTCTCAGGGCAACGGGGAAGGGGTAGACCCAGATGGATCTCCCCCCCCTTCCACCACTCCAGACACATCATGCACATATGCAATATTTCTACAATTTACACAAGCATCACAAATCATGAGAAAATTACACCAAGGGGTGGATTTGAGTTGTACAGATAAACTCGCATAGTTATACGTTTCAAGTGCTGTGCCTGGAATCCCAGACCCTGATCTACTGAATGAAAAAAGTTAAAGGCTAAATCTAGTGGTGCAACCAAGAAAGATCTCACATTGATCTTTAATTTCTACTTGAGAGCCATTTAAAAAAAGAGCTCAATTTTTCATCTTACAGAAGAGACAGGCAACAGCCCTTCTGTATCTTCAGCAGAATTCACCCCAAGCAAGTTAAGGCGCCAACACTATCACTTGGACAATTAATATGTCAGAATATAAGCAGAATTAGGAATTGCACTTTGACATATAAATATGCTAGGAATTAAGAGTTGTTTTGGCTATCTGTTCAGTGCTAAATCAGTGATAAGAAGTACCATTAGGCCAAGTGGCTGCTGAGAATTTTAAGGCATCTACTTCCAAGCATGGCTGGAAGCAATATTCTATTCCATTAAAAAGTCGGTATTCTTGTTGTGCAACATGCCTTAGTGCGTGCAATTGCTGTCTTGCCTTCGTCTCAACTCAACTCTCACTTCAATTCTGAATGCACTTTGGTGGCCACAGCTTTGAGAACTGCTGGAGCTGGAAGCCAACACACTGTACCTTCTGTAAACTGCAGCCCTCAGAGATTAGTATTTTACACCGTTTTTGAAAAGTTAAATGGTAATGTTTTGACTGATAAATCATGTTGGAATTCAACACCCAATAACACATAACTTACCAGGACTGCTTTTAAGTCAAGTAAAGATTTTCAGGCATGTCCCCTAAATTATTTATCAGGAAAAAAACAAAAGAGTCTGAATTTCCCTAGGACAAACCAGAGTCTCTTCTGCCTTCCTCCAAGGCAATGAAAGAGATTAGGTGATACTGCTACACTGATCTTAAAAAACAAACAAACAAAAAACAAAAACACATCTTATCTCCCGCATCTGTATACAAAACATACAATTCAAGGGATGATGAGAACATAACGCTTTTATCTTAAAATGTAAGTGGGATTTAACTCCTACTTAAATAAAGAGTCCTTCCATGGCTCTGTCCTCCCTGATGAGTATATTTTGACTGACATAAAATAACCACAATAGGAAAAAAATAAATCAATTTTACAATGTTTTAACTAATGGAACTGCAGCTGCAAATGACTAAAGTAAGAATATTAGCTGAGTCACCTCTGCTAAATCCCAATATCCAATGAATATTTTTAAAAGTGCCTTGAAATTCCAGTGTTACATTTGAAGAGAAGCGTAGTGTCCAGAGGGTGATTGGGCCAGTCTGGGGTAATGTATGGCTCCAGCTTGATATTTAAAATGAAGATACACATGCTCTGCACAAAGTGCCAGGGACACACACACACTGCTTTAATTAGAGCAGCTCTGGAGCCGCTCTAATTAAAGCACCTGGACTGTCACATGCATCAACATCCCTGCCCTGAAAAGTGGCAGTGGGGGTGTTTTAACTAAAGCACATCGAAAGAGCTTTAGTTAAAGCACCCCCACCACCATTTTTCAACACAGAAATGCCGATACACGTGATGCTGGAGTCTAATTACCATGCTCCGGCAGACTCGATTACCTGAGTCTGCTCCAATGCGCTGTAATTAGTGTGTTGGTGCAGCCTTGATGCACATGTATGGGTGCCATTAAGCGTAGCCCTTAGGCTCACAGCATATGCACAATCCAAGTCCCGAAGCGGGTAAAATTTGGGATGAAATGGTTGCACAGACAACATCAAGACCAGGGCCAGCTCAACAGTAAGCCTCAGCAACTGTTTATTTTATAGCATTGCTGAAAAGTCAGGACTGGCCTAAAAAAAAAGTGTTAAAAAGTGACAAGTCTTACTTAGAGCCAATTACTGTTTTGTGCACCCCTCTGGCCAAATATGTCCTGCAAGACATTTTACATTTCATTCTAAACCAGGAAGAAGAGAGTTTCTTTTGCGACTAGCCTCATCCAGACTAGCACCATATGGAGGTTTTCTAGTGTGGGCTGGATCAGGAAACTTAGGCCTTATCTTTACAACTTTCCTGCTGAACTCAGGACCATGCAAAGTAAATCAAACCCCATCCACTTGCTCCCACTCTAAACATACAAAAGCCCAGAAATGAGGTGCAGCTTCGAATAGCAGTGAGCCTTCATGCTGGCACCACTCTCAAGTTCTCCCAAGACAAAGGACTGCACTTTACTGGTTTTTACTGGTGGCCTTGGGAGTGAGTTGGCAGGGCTTATTTCCCATTTCTAGGCAAGACAGAGGAGTAGTATAAACATGGCCTTAATGCCTCAATAGGCTCCAAGTGCATTTTTCTCAATGCTCCAATTACTTTCTGACTCTTAGCAGCACATGTAGGGGACCCTTCCTCTCCCCCAACACCAATCTGAGTTCGATGCAGAAATAAAAAAAGGTAAAGTGGAGGAAATACTTCCTCCACAGCTACCTAAAATGGCAAGACAGTAAGCCAAGCCGTGCCCATGGTTTAGTCGTCCAGTACTGTGCACCTGAAAGGCAGAGGCAGAAAAAGGACCATGAAGCAAGGCGCAGAACACGTGGATTGACTTTTCCACCAGGCACAAGAAGAATGCTGCTATGATTTCATTCAGAACAGAGAATGGAGTGCCTAAGCATTAAACAACACCACTTAAGAGAAGTGACAGCATTCCCCACCTCCAAGCCCCCAAGGAAGGGGAGGGGTAGCGAAGCACCTCTGCCCTCTCTCTTACCAAGAGGGCTGGGACAAGGGAGTGGAAAGGAGTATAGCTTCCCTTAGCTCTAGACATCTACACCATGACTAAATGTCCTAAAATAAGTCATCGCTGATATAGCCAAGTCCCACTAGGGGGCATGTGGGCCAGTCACTGCAGGTACCCAACTTTATTAGAAATCTTAGCACAGCAGGCCACAGTTCTCGAGTTAGCAGGTGTCTGGCAGCACTGACTAATGCACTATATTCTCTGTTCTTGGCATCGGCCTCAGACAAGTCACTATATTCCTTTTTTCATTTTTTATATAGCTTTTTCAAAAAAAAAAAAACAAACCAAACCAACCCCCTCCCCCCCAAGATTAATTCTCTCATTTTTACACTGGGATCGCGCTGGGCTCAAAACCACAATTTCAAAGATGCTAAATGGACATAAGGCTTGTACCCCTATTCTGTAAATGTCACTTCAAAGAACCCAAATATGGATGAGACGATAACTTAGATATACATTTCAAGATTAACTGTGATTGCAGGCAACTCCTTGTGTAGCGCTGAACATGTGAAGCAGTAGGATAACTAGGTAGGGAGGACAGGAATCACATGAATTGTGAACTCTGAGCACTGCAGTTTTGCTTGAAATATAGCTATGCAAAGGCCATCTGATTCCCACCTTAGTCTCTGGATGCTGTACAGCATTTTCTAAGTGTCAAACCACATGGCTCATCAACCCAGATAAAAAGAAGAACCCATTCTCACCTCTGACTTAAAAGAAGTTTCATCCTCTGAATTCGACTCCTCCATCTCCACAGGTTTTTTGATCTCCTTGGCTTCACTTTCTGATTTTACCTTTTCCACTTTGGCATTCGTCTTCTCCTTGGTTTGCTTCTTCTCTGGGTATGAGGAAGACGAGGTTCGAGGAGAAGTCCCTGGGATGTTCTTCCCCCCTTTGGAGCTGCTCTTTTTTTGCTTTTTGGCACTAGGCTTTGGTGACTCCACATTGGAGGGCCTTTTGCTGGAAGACTTTGACTCCGGCTGTGGCCCACCCTTTGGAGAAGTGTTCTCCAGTTTGGTCTCTTTCACAGCCAGTTTTGGTTCCTTGAAAGCAGCTTTAGGAGGTGCTTTCTCCTCCTTAGGCAGTTTGTTCTCAGCTGGCTTTCTAGAGGAGTCTTTCAAAGGCTTGTTTTGTTCTCGTTCGAGGTCTTTGGAGGAGTTTTTGCTCTCAGAATCTTTCCTTGGCCTCTCTCTATGCTCCTTGGTTACTTTATGTGGTTTGGATACTTTGCTACTGTCCTTGCTTGCATCCTAAAATTCAGGAACAGAAGGCTAGGTAAACGTCTAAGACCCATTTGTAACTATTAGCCAAATGTGCATGAACCATGGAGGAGACAATATCAAGTGTAAAACAAAATGAACTTTTACACTAAGGTATTCTTTTAAAACAGGCATTCTAGAAACAAAACAAGAAGTTTACCAAGCTAAGTATTTTGCTCTGCCAAAGCAAGCTATAGTTGCAGCCTGCTCCAACATGTGCTATGTATCAACTCATCCTATACTGGAGCTTGGCAAAAACAGTAAGGTCTCTGATAGTTATGACAGAACCATGGCTTGCTACCACTATTGATCTTTATCTACAAGCAGTACATACAGATCAGATGGAAACGGTCCGTCTCAAGGGACAGGTGAGCATTATGGGGAGGGAGTAAGTAAGTCTGCTTTCACTTGTGGGTGACTAGCCCGCTCAAGGTCACATGTGATCTTCAGCCATCATGGCAGGAGGAGAGTCAATATGGAACGGAGAGTAACAACAGCCTCTCTAATTCAGGCATTTATACATGTACCTTTTCGTTCTGCAATGCACTGGACATCTGGCGGGTCAGAGCAACTTGATTAATCGAGTCTGCTACACACGTGAGCTGACGTGCACCACATGTAGTTGTATAAGTTGCAAAATGCGTGTCAACATGCAAAAAATGGCTGTGGTGCGCTTTTGAACTAAAACACCTCCAATGTGTTTTAGTTCAAAAGCACACTGCCACCATTTTCTCAGCGCTGAAGTGCATTTCGCCACTTACACAACTGCAGCGCAAGCATGCACACAAATGCCCTTAGTTTCTATTCCCTATTCACCATGTCCTAGTGTTTGATTTCTGTCAAAAAGAAACTGAATTGGTCACTATCAAACAAGTCACTGTTACCCTGCTGCATACCATAAGCATCAGGAGAAATTAAAAGTGCAATTCAAGTTTAGGTACCATAGGGAACATAGATAATGGGGGCTGGATACAAAACAGAAGGGTTTAACCTAATGTTTCGTGTTATGTAGACTAGGACAAAATGCAATGCAATATCTTAAGAGAGTTACCTCCCACAGGCTTAACTACCTATATACAAGCCTGGCTGCCTTAGACTAGTGGAAAGATAATTTCATCTTCTTCTGAAGCATTAGGAATAAGCTAATGCTGAATGGAGGAAGTTTTGATTCTCTAATCCAGTAGCACTCAACCTTTTTGGTCCACAGGCCGGACTGATAGTGCCCAGGCTGCCCATAAGCCAGATGAGGCTGATGGTCCCAATCTAGCATAAGGGAGGTGGAGAGGGGGCATCCCAGCTCCAACCTGGCTCCATGGAGACAGGAAGACGGGAGGGGGCAGGCAGGGGGTGTGGCCCAGCTCTGTAGGGGAAAGGGGACATGACCTGGCCCCAAGTAGCTGTGCAGGGCTGAGTTGGGAATTTGGCAGGGGGCACATTTATTACAAGTGCTCCCTTGCACCAAATTTCTCAACCTGTGGGGCACCCTGCAGGCCGAATACCTATGGCTCTGATGGCAATCAGACGTTGAACACCCCTGCCCTAGCTGGCCTCACGCCTGCTGGAATGAGACTGAAATCCTAAGGCACTCTGACCACAGCTTCTGACATGCAACAAAAAGATCCAATGGTCAGAAAGAACTTGATTTTGGTTTTAAACTGAGGCTAGGGAATCATCAGCTCTAGCAGCTCATTGTGCAATCCCAGTTCTCTAAAATTCCTCAAACTTCTCTTTCATTTTTCTAAAATTTCACTTCAAAAGGTAGCAGCAAATCACAAGAACTCTAAAGGAATCAAGGTGTCATGGCACCGCAGGGAACCATGAGATCATTTTAAGGGTGCCATGCAATATTACCTCATTTACAGGCATACGCACACCTATCAGATTCACAAGATAAACTCAAGAGTTTTCAAAAAGAAATTCACAGCATCAAAAACAGTCTGACGTTGCATTCTCAGGTCTTTGCAACAAAAGAATCACTCCATTGTCAACAAGTGAAAGCTGGAAGCTAGCACTTTCCAAAGGGTGCCTTGAGTCTAAAAATGTTGAGAAATACTGCTGTGGTATACTGGGACTACCTAAATCTGTGTGGGTGAATGGGTAAGTTATTAAACAGGAACCCCCACCCCCTAAGAGGCCCTTATGTAGTTCTTAACAGGCCAGAAACTGAGAATGGCAACAGTGATCCCTGAAGACTGCACCTCCTCTGTGATGCCAAGGAAATCAACTTCGCTGCTTAGAAGAGAACAGCACAAAACAAAAAAGTGAATTTCCAGAAGTAGAATGCCAAATAACCAAAATGACTGCATAACATGCCACTGACCTTTGACCCATGGGATGGTTTGGTCTTCTTGGGATCAGAGAAGGCCGAGAGTGGTATTGTGGGTAACATAGGATAGTCAGGACTTGGCCTGGACACAGTTTCTGCTCCTTCTGGCATTACCATCACCTAGTAATAAAACAGAAGACAAAATTATCTGCGAGTAAAGAAGTACTGCATTAACATGATTATTTGCAGGCTTAGTGACTTAATGAATGGCCATTTTTATTCAAGTCTTTTTCCTCTTAAAGAATGTAAGGAGCATCTCCTGCTAGATTACCATTTAAGATTCTCAACACTATGATAACACCTCAAACAGAAAATATTCAAATTCATGCCCATTCTCTTATGTTCGCAGGACTTGGAGAATTTTTGCAACCAGAAATTGCCGTGGTAACCAATTTATTAGCAAGATCAGAAGCACAACATGAGGAGAACCACAAGAGGCCAAAATGTCTCGATTCCACTGTATTCAGTCAAAGTAATTCAACTGTGAAGTTGAGGCTGGAAGAAGAAAAAAAAAAAAGCCTCTTTCACATGTTTTGCTCATGAGTAGGGCCTAGTTTAAATTGTGATTTTGCATTTTTTTTTGTGAAGACCACAAAATTAAGTGATTTTCACAAAAAATGCAATTTGCAATAAAATCCCATGATATGGCCGCTTGCTGAAGAGTTCCCCAGCAAGAAGACATATCATGGTATTTCACTGTAACAAAATGAAAAATGGGGCCACACGGCCTCTGTCCCCTTCCTGCCACAGCAGTGCCTAGCCAATAAACCTGGCCCAAGAGGGGGAAGCCATCCCACCAGAGGCCAGCATTCCCCTGTGGCACTAATCCACAGGTGCAGGGCAGCTGCAGCAGGGAGATGAACCACATGGCCTCCCCCAGCACAGTGGGGGCTTATCCACCCCCCAGCCCAGCATGTTCCCTGGCCTACCATCCCCCAGGACTGGCTGCCTGTAGCCATGTGCCCAGGGAGCTCTTGCCTCACATCACAGGGCAGCCCGGCACACTGGGATCTGTGGGGCAGGGGTGGGTGCAGAGCCCTCAGGGCGCAGCGCCAGACCCTGCTCAGAGGAGCTCCCAGTCTGCAAGCACGGCAGTGCCCTGGGCCAAGGTGTTCCTGTTGCTCCCCACGGGCCAGGAGTTGTGCTGAAAAGGGCCAGGGCAAGCTGTGGCATACCTCCTGCTGGCATGGCAGTGTGAAGCTGGATGCCTGGTGCTGGGATCCCACTGCCTCCTGGCTGATGCGGCTGCTGCCCACACTTAGCTCTACCTCGGAGGCACTCCTCTCCAACTGCTCCCCTCTCCTCTTTAGGGGCTCTCCATTAAGCCCCTAGGCCTGGAGCTGTAGCCTGGAACCCTCCCCACCCGCCTGACCCTAAACCTGCCATACTGAAACAGCAAAATTGAAATGAAACAAAGGATATCAAAATAGCCTCAAAACAAAAACGAGGCTAGCCTAAATGTTTTGAAAGTTGAAACGTTTCGACCGTAGTGCTGGGGATGGGAAGTCAGTCCAGCTAGGCTGACTTCTTATCCCCAGTGCAAGATCCGGTAGGGGGCAGGAAGGCGGCCCACTAGGATGCTTTCCTCCTCCCCCACCCCGCACAATCTAGTGGGGGTGATGGAGAGGCAGCCCAGCTGGGCTGACTAGCTGCTCTGCTGGGCTGAGTTCCTTTCCCCAGCCTCATGATCCAGCAAAACATTCCAAAAGTCTTACTGTTTTGACGAAGTGAAACAGTGAGGCTTTTCAGCTCAAAATTATATTCGATACAAAAGCACTGTTCCGTCCAGACCTCAAAACCGAAGTCAGAATGGAACAGTGCAATTTCGCACAGCCCTATTAGTGAGTTGGGCCTGCGAGCTAAACCAGGCCTTACTCATGAGCTAAAGGTTCAAAAAGGTTTTAGAAGTGTCATGTCATATAAGCAATTTGCAGGGAATCCATCCTATTTCTAAGCATCTGCCTACATCTGATGATGTACTCAACTTTAATATCCAAGTCTAGAGGAAAGCAATAATGCATGACAAAAGCTAAAACATACACAGTGTTAAAAAGAAAAGTGCAGCTGAAATAAGCTGCTGCTTCTTGTTTCTCACTTCTGAAAAAGTTCTGGACAAACTGACTTTGTATTTGGTCAAGTAACTAATACTTCCTCTCCAGAAATCACCTGCTTGTAGACAAACTTCCTAACAAAGGAATATATTTTACTGTTCAAGAAAGGAAGATAGTAGGCAACCCATCTGGCAATTAACTCAAGAATACCTCAAATAATGTGATGCAAACCAGGACAAAATTATATATCCAGGGTGGCCTAAAACTATCTCAAGACAAACTCAGACAAGAGACTAGAAAAAGACTGGTTAAAGTGTTAGAACACTGGCTGCTAACTGATTAACCTCACATGGAACTTGCTGACAACCTATACAAAACAACCTGATATTTCACCAATTAAGTCCTCAGTACCAATTTCTACAACAGTGGCACAGATGATCCATTGTGCCTGCTTTGTCCTTACTGCAGCTTAAAAGGCATTATCTATGTTTTGTTTTATTTTTTCAAACTACTTTGCCAATTTCTTCCCTCCAGCTCCTATTCTTTTTCTTGCCTTTTTTCATTTCTTTTTACCAGGTGCCAAATCTAACACTTGTAATCCATTCGCTACAGTCTTGATCTTCCATGTTCCTCATTTTCCTTTCATTCAGTTTTCCTTCTTTCTCTGTTTCCCAGGCATTTATTCCAGTTCTATAGTTTCATAGTTAGTAGGGTCGGAAGGGACCTGAGCAGATCATCGAGTCCAACCCCCTGTCATGGCAGGAAAGAGTACTGTCATTTATCCTTCACTCTAATTTATATGTTACTTATCCCACTTACTTCTCTCCATATCTCCTTGCTTTGCATGACACAATCAACTTCAAAATTATTCAATACTCATTAACAATTGGTGGCCATCACCTCTTTGTGCATGAAAAAGATGTACTTCCACATGCAGAGACAGGCTCTCTTCTTGGGCTGGTGTAAAAAGCTCAATGTGAAAAACATATTTTAATACTTCTCTCTAGTTCTGCTTCTCATGAGGTAGACCACTGCCTCCACACTTCAGAAATAGCAAGTAGCCAGGAGTGCCAAGTACTTAGCTTGTTTGTGGGAAGAATGAATAGAGACATCTCAACAGCCTTCCCCCTTTTTTTCAACCCGTGTTGACATGATTGGTTGCACTTAATGGCACCAAGCAGATCATAAAGGGAGCTCACACAATGAAAACAGCAACGACCAGATGGAAAAGAAAACGTCACCATCCAGAGGCATCCACAGAATACCTGAAAACATGGTGTTCTTACGACCTTGAAACGGCATGTGGTCTCTCAAACTGCATCTGGGAGCTGAAAAATAGCATTTTGCAGCTTCTGGCATTGCTGTTAAATCACCAGAACCCAAATCTGGGATAACCCCAGGATAAATGCAACAAAAGGCCACACGATCATTTACCAGAGCTAAGTTGATCAGAAAAGCAGACAGTCTAAAGTAGACAGAAAACTCTCACAACAAAATGAGCAGGCTACACCTTTTAACAAGCCTCTTCACATCTCTGGTTCTTCTGGCACTCACCCCTCCAGCCCGAATAAGTTTGCGGCGGAACTCCTTAGTGGGGTTGTTGAAAGTCAGTTTCTCACAGCGAAGGTGGTTCACGGGTGGGTTTCCCTCCAGATTCAGGAACAGGTCGTATGTAAAGCAGACTTTCTTCGGTTCCTCCTGAAACCAAGAAAGCAGAAGACTCGTGAAGGATCTTGGCAAGTATGCTCAGTTAGAGTTTTCAAGCGGTCAGCCCCAGGAATACTGAATAAACCCCTGAATGAATGTCACATTCATAAGAGGTTTCACCCCAAGATCACAGAAACCTTTTCAAACCTAGGCACAAATACTTCACTTTCTAACATACCTGTACTGAAGACCATATCTAATACTCACACCAGAAATTCAGACATAGGTTTCCCCTGTAGTAAGGAGTAATATACAAGGACATTAACTGACATCTGCCAGAACCTACTGTTTACAGGGCTCCCAGGTAGGACATAAGGTTCAAGAAAGCAAATGTGAAGTGTGCATCTTGCTCTTTAACACCACTAGATAAACACAGAACATGTCTACTGATCGATCCCCTTCAGGAAATACTGGAGCTATAGCAAAGTACATAAGAAATACATATTCTTTAATATTTAGGGAAAGGACAATTTCTCAATTCAAAGGGGCAAGGGTACTAGGGAGATTAGCTGAATAAAGGGAAAGTTTATTAGATTTGCAAAATCCCTTCGGATCTGCTGACTGCATGAGCTGAGTGGATGTTGCCCTCCTCCTTTAAGCTTTCTAGGATCTATTAATGAGCAGTCTTTAGCAGCTGAAATATGGGGTTTGTATGCAAGTCCCAGGGAGCCTTTTTAGTATTTGCAGCCAAATAGTTCACTTTCACTTAGAGCATCAGTGTGTAAAACAGCCTCCCAGCAGACAGCAGACTGCTACTGTAATTCCTTCTACACACGTATAGAATTCCTTAACAGTCTTTATCTTCTTCAGAAAAAGTAATATTTTCTACTAGTATCCACATACCAGGTTAGTAAGACAACACACACTTGAGATTTCCGCCCAGGTTTACCGAAGCTGATATGAATGCTATTAGTTTTTTTTCATGCTATGGAAGATTAAACTGTCTCCTACAATGTTATAAAATGAAGAAACCATATGCTAGGGCAGGAGAATCTGAAAGCGAAGGCACTTTCTCATAAATGAGAGGAACACAGTATGTAGAGAGTGAATAGTAAGTTAAATAAAATCAACCAGATGTATGGAACAGGGTTAACAGTTTGCGATGGGTAACAAAGGTAATGGGTGCAAGAATACAACTTTAAGCTGATAGTGTCCTCCCTGTGCATCACCGGCCACCATTTTTGGCTGTACAACAAAACGTGCAGCTATTAAGACAAGGGAATTTTAGACGCTGGGATGCTTTCAGTTTCTAAGCACGCAGCAGCACAGAGCGTAGCTCTACTAGTAGTGAAAGGATTCAATGGGTCGCACAGACAGCATCCTGAAGACGATTCTAAATTGCAAGGGGTGTCCTCCTAACAAAGGTAGTTCACCAACATAGCACCTATACAGCTATTTGCTATTGTCTTTACTCTGCTCTGTGGATAAAGAAATAAGGAGGAATGTCCAACAAGCCATATATGCAGGCCTGACAGTAATAATAATGACAAGAAAGGATTCTGTCATCTTATTGCAAAGGCAGTGGTCTCTGGGAAGAGGGGACACCTTCCCTCTACTGCCTTAAGGCCATACCTTTGATACCACAATTTCAAATGCTTTTCTACTCCCTAGTACTGCCACAGGCACTGAATTTGCTGACCAGGTCCCTACAACATGTAGCAACCATCTGTATATGTCCTACTCACTATGGCAGTCCAAAGCCTCAAGGATCTGGGTCAACCAGTATATCATCTTTCTTTCAACAGGGGTCTGCTTTAGACCAGTATCTCACTCTCATTTTGCGGGGGGAGGGAGAGAAAATTTCAGCAAATCTCAGCTTCAAGTTTAGGTTCCCCACTCCACGCTCATGGTTCGATTAGGTACCTTATAGGGAAATACTACCTTTGCCATGCTGAATTCTTTTTCGTAGTTCAACTTTCAGAGCTTTCCAAAACAGATGCTACAAGAACTGACCAAGCAAGTGTCACAGGCAAGTTCCAACCTCCTGATGTAAGGAATTAATGAATAAACTGTGTTCTCCCATGTGGCAATGAATTCTCACAAGCCTCAAGGCCAGAGCTGTCCCTTGGCGGGGCAAATTGGGGCGACCACCACAGGCCCCGCACTTTCGGGGCCCCATGGACAGTGCTATACAGGCCCTGAAGGTGCCACCACTCCATGAGGCTGCTGCACACTGCTGGCCTCGCACTCTGGCTGCTTGTCACCCCCCCCGCCCCCCAA
>NW_017728905.1:2824246-2832244 GCF_001723895.1 Crocodylus porosus | reverse complement strand
CTCAGGTAAACGAAAATGTCAAAACCCTGCGTATAAGGCAAGGTTTTATTACAGAAGACCCTGGAATTAAGTTTGGAGGAGCGCTTTACAGTTAGCATTTCAGAGCTATACGAAAAAGCACCAACAGGAAAATGAAAAAAATATGTTCAGTGAGGATGGTGCAGTAAAGGATGCAATTTTTTCTTCTTTGGGTCAGGAGACACGTTCAGTATCAAAGCCTTTAAGGAACACTGCATGCCCTGCTCTCTGTTTGCTGGGTAACCCTAGCTGCTCAGACAACACAACCGCTGTAGAATTGCTTCCGAAATGCTTTGCAACCTTTGCCACAAGGAATCAGTGGGCCCAGAATACAGCAGAAGCTGCTGGCAACTCAGGACCATTATCCTGTGATGCAAGGCAAATGAGGAACCAAAGTTATCCCTTCTGTTTTCAACCTAGTATATGTAAACTTGCAGGAGTCAGTACTTATAACACCCTTCGGGCATCATAGGACCTCTACCAGGTATCTATCCTAACCCATGTTAGGATAATTAAGCTAAAAGCTATGGATAAGAGTTCCTACCTTTTACAGAGAATTGAAGCAAAACCTACACCATACAGGCACTGAATATAGCAGGGTAGAACTCGGTTCCCACCTCTGCCATTCTCTCTGACTTTGGGCAAATCACGTCTGTCTATTCCACATGGACTGAGCTCCTTAATTTGGATACACTATTACAGGGACAGGCCAGCACCGTATGCTGCAAAACTGAAACTGTCCCAAGCAATTTATAAATGCTTCTCTCCCCCACCCAACTGATCTCTCCACTTGTCAACTATTCAATCAACTCAGGCTTCATTCCCTATTGTTCTAGCCTCCATGTGCATCCTGCCAATTATTACCACCCATTTCTCACTGCTGACATTTTAAGATGTCTGGAAGTAAAAGGGTTAAGGCTCTCTGTGGGCATTTTTCATATGGGCCAGGATTCAACAGTGCCCTTGGTCAAAATGCCCTCTTCCCTTCCATTGGTCCATGTGAGTGCCTAGTCCCACACACCAACCAAGAGAAAAAAACAAAACAAAACATTGCAGGATGTGTGCACAGAGTTCAAAAATGATCTGAGAAATCTACCGAAGTGTACGAGATAAGGAAGGAGCACTGGGATACTCAGCAATGGTGGCATCTAGTAGTACTTCACTTGGTCATTTATTGCAACTTTGCTGCATAGATGGAACCTCTCCATCCACACCTGGAGAATTCATTTGGCCTGTTCCTCACCCAGATGCGAGTAACAGGACATTTTACTGTTCACAGCCCAGCATGCTGATAATGTCTGGGGACCTCAAAAAGCACTCTTACCCTCGAGGCACTACTGGATTATTCCCATTTCCCCTGAATATTGATAAACAGAGAGCTAGTGACTTAATAATCACAAAACTGTACAACACAAAGCAGAATAAATCACAGAATAGACATTGTATTGTTGTTTTAAAATATTCCGAGGATAGGATTTCTAGTGCAGGAAAACCAAGATCTCTCTCAAGAGAAGAGCTGATCCAAGACAGAATTAGAAATGCAAAGCATCACTCGAAGAACAGGTATAGGATCATAGGGAGGTAGGACTGGAAAGGACCTCATGAGTAGTGCTGGATTTAAATCACAGGCCTAGCTTGCGGTACATCGGCTTCTTTAATCTTGAAGTTCCCCCTATGCACCCCTTGCTTCTGACTGGTGGAGGGGCCCTGCTACTCATTTCTTGCTCCCAATGATCGGGAGACAAAAAACAGCAGTTTTAAATATGCCGCAGTTTCTGCCTCCCACCCAGTCAGCAGCAAGTGGCAGGGGGCAAAAAGAGTCGCATATTTAAAACCGTGTTTTTTGCCCTCGGGCAACAGGAGCAAGCAGCAAAGGCAACAGAGCCCCTCTGCCAACCAGCTGGGGGGGGACAGCAAGATTAAAGAAGCTGCCATGCCGCGACCTCTGCCTGCAATTTAAACCAGGCTCTACTCATGAGATCATCTCATTCAGACCCCTGCTCAAGGCAGGATAATCCCTGACTAAACTATCCCAGCCAAGTGCCTGTTGCTCTTGAAAATACCCAGGGATGTATAGAAATAAAAAACTTTTCCAGGCAGCCTGTTTCAATGATTAACCAACCTCATAGTCAGAAAGTTCCTCTAATCTCCAACCTAAATTTCCTTTGCTGCAGTTTGAGGCCATTGCTCCTAGCTCCATTCCCTACAGTAAGTTACAGCAAAGGGATATCTCACCAGTCAACAGACAAATATACTTGATTTTTTCTTTGTCACTCAGACTATATTTACACAGCTCCACAGGTGGGAACCATACTTTGTCCATAAAATGAGTTTCAAAGTATTGAAAGCCTACAACCCTTTTCTTCTAACTTTTCTTGTCTTTCTTTTAAAAAGGAATAAGGCATTACTATTAGCTCTTCTCTCATAGTTTACCTTACAGCTTTAAGAAATACATTTTTTAAATCATAATTTGCATATGTGCAATTGTTTTCTGGGTAATTCTATAAAAATAAAAAATTAAAGATGACCACATTAGCAAGTCTAGTTTGGGGTCAATTACCTTTGTGGAGAAGCGAGTACACTTTTGTTGTGTAGTTTCCAAATCAAGGCAGGCCGCTAATTAGCTGCTAACTTACAAATGCCGAGGAGGATGCTGCCCCAGCTAGGGAAACAACTAAATTTGTCAGGCAGAACGAGGAGTGTACAAGGAAGAAGTACATTCACTGAGGCTGTTTTTAAGAAAGGTATTGAACAAAACCCAGATTATTCAACAAGAAAAATAGAGAAAATAACCAGTACGTGTGGATTTAAGATGAAAACAAAAGGAAAAAAATATATCGCTTGCCTGATCAGTAACACACTATAAATGCCGCAGGGCTGAAAAAGAACAGCAACCGTAATAAAAAACAACTTCACAACATGCATGAGTCTCGAGCTCAGAGGAGATGATAAATTAAACAACTCCTTTCACATTCTTCCCCTGTGCTATGAAGTGACAGAGAAAAGAGGTGAAATCTATCCCTTTGCACCCTGGCCTGTGTAAAAGTTCTCCCCATGACATATCGAAATGTTTTGTTCTGTACAATGCTGCAATAAAATAGGATGTCCAACAGCTTCCCCCAAGACACTGAACCAGAAGCTAATACATTTTACTGACAAGAAGATTCCCAATACTTAGCTTGAGTTTTTCTTGGCTCAGCTTCATTCTTTTCTCCCCCTTAATGCCACTGTTTGATCACCCCATGCAATTTTAAAGGAGACTTGCTAATCCAAGATTTTTTTTTTTAGAACAAATGGAGTCAAAATAGAAACTGAGCATTTAAACTAACAACATTTGATAAAGAATTCAATTGGTACTGTATTGCTTTCCCCCCATCCATGCCTCTTCTCTATTAACAGGGGAAAAACTCAATTGTGTATATATGCATTATGTAAATATTGGAAGTCTTCTCTCTTAATTACAGGGTTTAAAAATAAAAAGAGATGGTAAACTTTGCATATGTCTTTAATGGAATGGTTTATTACCCCTGTCATATTAGGATCCTCTCTATCTGATTTTGGCATAACATGAAACCATCCTTCACTCTTTAGCTTTTATTTTTGTAATCAGATTTGGTCAGGACCCACAGTGTAACAGTAGTTGAAAAACTAACTCAGACTCGTAATTTATGCTCAAGATTTTAGTGTGTTCTGTTCTGAGAGATGTGTTTGGAGACAACAAAGAGGCTGTGCAATATTTTAATACAGCCAAATTTTTAGGGAAAGAGATTGGAAAGACTGCAAAGTATTCACTGTACCCAGCTCACACTGATCCAACCCCTAGAAACTACCAACAGCAGCCCTCACTACAGGAAAAAACACAAAGGGTTTAAAAATAGAAATGGGCAAGCTAACAATTTCAGTACAATCTCAAATGATTTAGCACTATACGTCAACTGTGCCTTCACAGGACGCTCTCATGTAACCTGCTCGGATCCCCCAGTTCTTTTTTTGGACTGGACTGTAATGGCAAGAGCTCTAACTGGCCCCCAGTACGAGATTATTAAATGAAAGGACCCTTTATGCAATGGAAGACTTATTGCCCACAGAGGGGCTAATCTTACACTGAAGACAGCTTAAGATTACATACCCCTTGGCTTTAAATGAGCAAGGGTTTTTATGGAAGACAAACGGGTAACAGTGAAAAACTTGGACCTACTCACAAGAGATGAGCCGAATCAGAGTTTGGGGGAAGGTGAGCATATTCACTGCCAAGGCAGGGCACAAGAGCAGATGAAAAGGCTCCCATATCACTTTAATACTCTGCAGGCTCAGCCGTCTCAGACAGAAAGGCACCAAAAGGGCACACATTCTGGCACTGGCTCTCCCATTTCACAGGGCCAATGAAAAAACAAAGCATTTCATGCACGAAGGAGGAGGACTGCCAGGCACACTTCCATCAGCACAGCCAAAGTCCCTGAAGAAGCTCATTAAAGATATTTTTCAAAGAAAAAGATGCTCCAGCAACATATGGCATGTTTCATTAGCCATGTCAAAGAACACACTGGCTTCAACCACCACTACTTACCATCATAGCGACCAAATGAGGAAGGGTAAAGATAATGGGAAGATAAAAAGATTTGGCAAACATGAAAAAGATGACCACCATATACAGATGAGGAATTCATCACCTCTTCACAGTTTTCCCCTCATTTTAAAAGTGTATTGGAAGAAAACCTTTTAACCACAAGGACTTTCTAAAATTAACAGATTTTAAGTTGAGAAGTAACTATTGTGACCAGCTACTCTCACCTCCAGAAAAAAAATCAGCCATAGTCACCAACTCCCGATTCAAATCCTTAACTTCTGATTCAGCTAAAACAGGATTGGCCAAAGAAGAGATAAGTGCCAAATTTCATGTATAATTATGAGCCATAGGCTACGGTATGAATTCAGGACTATGCATGGTCCACGAGATAGAGCTGGCCAGCCATCAGCATTAATAGGTTAGCCTAGTGATCAAAGCAAGAAAATAGCCTTTAAGTAGCAAATATTTTAGTTTGTACCTTAATATCAGCAAGAACACATGCTCTTTTTCAAGCCACTACTATTTCTGCTTCCTGTTTCTCTTCTCTTCACATAATCATTAAAGTTTCTTGTCCTGTTCCTCTCTCTCCATATAAGCAATCCTTTGGTATGAAACTTCACAGAAAGTTACCTTTAATGGCATTTGAATTTTCAGTAGTTTTCTTACTTGCTTTTACTAATGTTTAATGTTGATGCGTTGTTAAAATTTGCGACAGACTATAGTTGTGATGGTCTTAAAAACACATGTATGTGAACAAAAACTAACAGAGGGTAAATAGTAGATCTGATGTAAAGGGTAGCTTTGGTAAAGACACTTTTAGAATTAAAGGTGGGTTTCCCCCCTTCCCCTTGCCATTGTTATTAAATGAAAGTTTACTCTCTTGGGACGAGAGAGAAAAATAAATCTTAAAGAAATGCCGTATCCTAAAATGATTTCCAGTTCCTACTGCTTTCGACAGGACAGATGCAACCTGCTTCCCTCAGTTGAGATGGCCACTGTGACCCACATACCTAAACAAAGAAACTAAAACCGTATGTGGCAAAGATGGCCACCATCTCTCACTGTTCTCAAAAAAGGTGAAACCAAGCTACCCCTAAGGAAAGTGGCAGTCCCATAGGCTATGCGGAGCAGGTGAATATGAAAGTGAATCAGATAGAGACAGGGAACATAAAGGAATATGGAGAAGAGCCGTAGGGGGAGGGGGCACATAGGAGAATACAGATAATTATAGCATGAGAAGGTAGAAAATAAAAGCATGGAAGACCAGGGGCTACAGGGAATATCAAGGAGGAATGCAAGAGGAGCAGAAGACTGAGTAGAACAGGGATCAACAGAAGCAAAGAAAATATAAGCCACAAAGGAGAAGAGAAACTGAATGACAGCTCATCCATGCCAAAAGTTGGAAGCCATCTGGCAGAGCACATTTTTGTCTAGACCTTTAAAGGTGAACACTAATTCGGAAGGCAGGATATAAAACAGGGGGTGGGGGTATTCCCACTGCAAAACACCAAATGTCACATGGGTAATCTCAGCATTTTAAAAACTTGGTAAGTTTCACTGCTTTAATTTTTCAGTACTTATGTTTAGCAAAATTGCTTCTATCACCAACCTTCATCCTTTACCCACTTCTACTGCCCACTTTTCTTTTCACCCCACAGACTGCTTCTTTTAGCCTTAGAACAGTCTGCCTCTGGCGCACACACACACACGCACACAAAATCCTCCATAGTCCAACAAAGGAGCTCCCCTGCAGTGCACAACGGGAAGTGTGTCAGAATCCTTAACCAGCTTATTACTGGCTCAGAAACAAAGGTTTGCACTCCAAAGGCTACAGAGTTAAAGGGAAACTAATAGACAAGCATCAAACTACTTCAAAAGTGTTCACAACTAATAGCATTGTGATGAGATATTGTGGTGAAGTAGGAAGAAAGTAGAGGTAACCTGATGAGTCTGGGGAGGAGAGGCATTTTAGTAAACGAGATGCTGCAAGGTAGGTTAGGTAGACTTAAGGCAAGACCTCTGTCTCTGGGCAGCAAAGTAGACAGTGTAACCTGTTCAGTAACTTAACTTTTCTTTTTTCTAGCTTTTCTGGGTTTGTACTAGTTTTTTCTATAACAAAGTAACTGCCATGCTTTCTCTCTCATAACAAGACAAAGAAGAATACAAAATAGTTTGACAAACTGCTAGTTTCTGGGATCTTCCATGACTTTTGGAGGCAAACCTAACATTTATCTTTACCATGCGCTCTTAATACCATGTTTTAATTCTCATATTTTGTTACAGAGTTTTAAGATCCTTAGAATTCTTTTTAAATAAACATGAAATCAGATTGACAGCATCTATTACAGACTGAATTTCTATACCACAGGTCCACAAATCTTAGATTTGGACCTGAATACTGACAGAGACATTTAGGTTAGGTTTAATTTTTAACCAAAACAATTATACTGGCATATCCCAAAGCATGGATGCATTCACACAAATAAAACAGTGGTGCCTAACACTGGCACAGCTTATTCTTGTATATCATGAAAAAAATATTGATATAACCAGTTTTATACATTTTTGTAGCTATTCTGACTAGAGGAACTGTATCACTTTAACTGTACTAAACCTGGGTGTAGACAAGCCCTCAACCTGCCAGGCTATCATTATATTATTTTTCCATATTCCACTATTATCAGACAGGATGGACAAAACTCAACAATTATAAAATAAATAAATAAATCAGATTTATTTTATTTAATCGCATTTTTAAGATGCTTTTTCTTTTTAAATACTCCTATATAAAGATAGTTTTCATTTCAGATATGTTAAAGTTCAAAGATATCATCACGGAATAGGGATTATAACTTCTAATCATATACCCTGAGACAATATATTCATGTAACATTTTTAGAAGTTTTATAAATGGGTCACAACAGGCCATGAACTGCATCAGGGGTCCAAGTGTATGGGGTTCCCAGACGTTCTTCTGCTGATTAGTAAAGATCCACGAAAACCACTGTACCCAACAGGAACTGGTGATCAGTCTAGAAGATCCCATTAAGCATCTCTGTGATGCTTCGCTTCAGTTCTCAAACTCTGGATTTGTGTCCCCAGAGATAACATCCTTGTTGACAGTAGTATACGGGGATGAGAGATAACAGACCTGATCAGTAGGGCTGTGCAAAGCTTTGGGTGGTGATTCGATTCAGAGGAGATTTGGCCCTATTTGGTGGCCAAATCTCCCAATCTGAACGGAATCAGGGGATCAATTAAGAGGTCTAAATAGATTAAAAAAATCCCCAAATCTTTGGCAAAGATTCAGAGAGCTCTGATGATTCGGACAGTCCCTGGTGGCTACAGCAGGAAGCTGCAGCTACTCCGAGCTGGTAAGTACTAGGGGCGGGGGATGGGGGAGGAGACTATGG
>NW_017728905.1:2816462-2824146 GCF_001723895.1 Crocodylus porosus | reverse complement strand
TGCTTACCACGTGCTGCTGGGCAGGGGGGCAATCCCCACTGCCTCACGCTGCATGGGGGGCTCTGCACAAGCCCCCCCTGCTCTCCTGGCCCTCCCACAGGTACCCCACCTGCCAGGGCTTCAGCCCTTTAAGAAAAAAAAAAAAAAGCCAAGAAAAACCCTGCGGCTCACCGCTCCTGGTGCAGCCTTGGGGCTTCAGGGGGCTCATACAGAGCCCCCACGTGGGGCAAGGAAGCAGGGATCATCCCCCGCTGGCAGGAGCAGTAAGCCCTGGGTTTCTTCAGGTCTTTTTTTTCTTAAAGGGCTGGAGCTGGCCTATGAGGGACACCAGTGGGGGCTGGGGGGGGATTCGGGGGCTCATGCAGAGCCCCCCCATGCAGCAGGGGGCAGTGAGGATTGTCCCCTGCCCAAACAGCACCTGCTGAGCCAGGGCCCTCCCCACCCCCCCAAGTGTTGGGAACTAGGGCAGGCAGGGAGAGGAGCAGGGGATGGGCCTGATCTGGCTGATTTGGAGATTCGGCTGCTGCTGAATCTCCGAATCAGATTCAGCCAAATCAAAATCGGAACAGTGATTCAAGTCACTGAATCAAACCGCTGTCCCCCGAATCAGCTGAACCCGAAGTGAACACTAGCCACTTCGCACAGACCTACTCATCAGCCCTCTTGTCTCTCTGCAAGTTTGTTTGCATAGAGTCAAGCCCTCGCTTCTCTCTAAAAGTGTAAAGTTTCAAGAAGTTAAATGAATAGAGCAGGGGTTCCCAACCCCTGGGCCACAGGGTTGGCTGCCGTTCTGCAGGAGGGTTGGCTGCTGTTCTGCAGGAGGGTTGGCTGCAGCAGACTGTAAGTGACCGTGGACTGGCAAACTGCAGACCGGCAAACCACAGACTGGAAGTGACCGGCATACTGCAGACCAGCAGCCAACCTTTTTTTATACTGAGCTTAAAAAAGGGTTGGCTGCCTGCCCACAGTATGCCAGTCACTTGTGGTCTGCAGTTTGCCAACCCCCAGCATAAAATGGTTGAGAACCCCTGGAATAGAGGATATCAAACAATATGAATGCACTTTTTGTAGAAAACAATGATTAAATCAAGGCTTCCTGAACAGTGATTTTAATTGATTTGATTTAAATCAACTCCACCCTGTTATCAGACACTAAGTTTTCTTTCTGAAGTGGCAGAAAGTTTGCTTCCACTTCCAACTCTCACAGTCAAGTTCTATTTGTTAGAGTAATAAACAAGTACACATAAAACAGACAGAGAATTCAGGTCCTTTTTTGCCAGACAGCTCCACTATCTGGTAACAGCTCAAGACAATTAGACCAGACCTTGGACTCTACCTTATTTTTGAAATATACTTCAATGGGCATAATGAAGCCAGCATAGCCAGATTCCTCCACTTTGTAAGGGGGCTCCTTGCACACTGAAAAAGAAGCAAACACATTAGCTTCAAGTATAACATAACATTAGAGACCAAAATAATTACAAGGATAAGAAGTGGGTCTCTTACAATGCAGAGATCATTCAAAACACTGACCCTTATGATAAACCAAACCAGAAGATCAGGTGTTTAACAAGAGAAAGGAAAACCTCTCCCTGACTCCTCTCACAAGAAAAGGAAAATTTAGCAGTTCCTCTAGTCAATGCAATCAAATCTCACAGCAAACCTGCAGGTAAATGCTGCATGCATATTACACCTGCAGAAACAAGCAGTTGAACAACTTGCCCCCAAAGTACACAACATCGGAGCCCCAAAGTACACAACATCAGAGCTCATGATACCAAATATCAACTCTGACACTGAGTGAACGACACACCACTAACACAGAACCTAAGCAAACAGGATGAAGATTCCCTGGCTAAGTAAGGATCTGTTGCTCGGCCCCAGTCCCTTGTCCTATTTCCATCTCTGTATCTTTAGGACCTGGAATCTTTTGTGCCATTTGCCATTGCACTTTGTATACACTAACATCCGACTCAGAGGATTCTAGAACGATTTGCACATGATGGCAATGGTTTGGAGACAGTAGATCCTCTTCAGGGAATCTAGGATATTGTCTGCTTTGAAAAATAGAGATCTGTTAAATGTAGTAACAACTTCAGTCTGCAAAACTCTCATCACCAGAATGAAGCATACCAAGTAAGAAATGTTTTATATATACGGCATGAAGGAATTAAAACACAGCCTGTATGCGGCAAAACAGCATGTATGTTATTTCAATCCCAGACACACAGATATAAATTGCAAGGTGAAACCAATCTTACTGCATATTGGGATGTGTTTTATAAAATGTGTCCTATTCAACTTATAATACTTCTCAAATGTATTCTTAAGGCCACCTTTGTGGCCAATACTTTTAATTATTCTCATTCTCTCAAAATTCTCATTTCACTGCAAGTCCCATTAACAGAGGCATGATGGGTGTAGCTCTCTTTGAAGGCAGTCAGTGCTATTTTGTACATAACTGGTCCCACTGGAGACGTAACAGGAACAGACTACTCTCATCTCAGGAAAGGAGGATACTTTTATGCTTGAACGTAGTTAATGCATTACAGTAAATGTAAATAAAGTCAGTTAAGTCACTAGAGAAAATTACTGAAAGACTTTTATACTGTTTATTTCTAAAGTATTTCAAAGAATTGGTTTGATTAGGAAGTGATATTTCCCTTAAAACTTAGCATCTACCAAGTTAATTTCCTCTAATATAGGAATAGTCAGTCATTTTCAGTCCTAAACATACCAACAGATACACTCCAATAATTCCAAAAGCTCCTACAACAGGGAAGTGCATGCCTGAAATAAGAACTGCTTGACTTTAACTTTTTTCACTTTAAAATTGTACCATAAACAAATAATGCCCATATGATCTCAGAAGAAGTGTTCAGACTATTTAGCAGGCAGCTTTTGTTCTTCTGCTACACTATTTTTACAATTTTTTCTCCAGTAGTTCTCACGTGTTCGCTGCGCTGTACAACCTTGCCAGCAGTCCCTTGCTCCAAGTTATTGCAAGTGACTTTCCACAACCTTTCAGGCCGACTTAGGCATAGTCTTGATGGGCTGCAGAATTAATCTATTGACCAGAGAAAGGCTGGGTTAAAGCAGGCTGGGAGATGAGGAACCTTAACCAGGCAAGTGAGAAGCAAGAAGGGAAATAAACTGTTGTTTTTAGAGCAGGGTAATACAGCAATCTGCTTAGCAAAGAGGATATACAATCCTAATATAGATGTTTGTTATAAAGTAATTACATTGGTTGACAAGGATTCCAGCACAACAGATTGTTAGTTTTATTCAAGGCTTCTGATAAATTAACTTCCAGTTCAGCAACCCGGTTGCTTACCATATATCAATTTTATTGCACTAACTTGCAGTAAATATAGTCAACGTGTATAGTAGATGTACAGGATTAAAAAAAACCCAAACAAACTGTAACCTTTCACGTTACTTTTCACAGCATTGACTCTTCAAATGACCGTTGTAAGGCAGTATCTATAAGATACCTACATGACCAAGTCTTCCTGACCTGGTACTTCAAAAATACTGAATTTTAGGAAAATGAGGCCTGTCACCATTCCTGATGCTAAATACTATGTTACTAAGTACTGAGCTGAAAATGGCATTTGTGAAAGGGTAGGACTTGTAGAAATTCTGATATCTACTCAGTGACAAAAACAGAGAAATCCCTAGGCCCATCCTCACCCAATATTTTAAGGATTTTAGTCACCTGCAAAGGTCAAGGCTTGTGTGTATGCAATTTATGTTTTGCTCCTCCTTAAGAAAATATTTTACAGAAACCTAACAGTGCAAGGCAAAATCTAGACTGCACAATGACCAGCCATACAAAGGAGATCAAATGGTGGTTAACCAGACACTCCAAAAAATATACTCACCACGTTTGGGCTTTGGGAAGCTCTCATGTAGCCGAAAGACCACCCTCTCCACAAAATGCTGGATGTCGCATTGTTCTGGGCCACGGACAAATACCATCCAGTCATGAGTAAACCCTTCAGTGGTGGGCTTTTTCCGCAGTTGGGCTCGATGCCCTAACTCCAGTTTCACTTGTACTGTGCACTGGAAGGGGAAGAGAGGTGCAGAATAACGATTAATGTAGTAGTGATGACACTTTTACACAGCTTTGAGATCCACAACTATAAGTTGTTAAAGAAAATTAAATGTCTCTGACACCCCGACAAATTCTCTAAACCAATGCTGTAGTCAGTCTGAAAAGTGATTTTAAAAATGGCTCCTACCACCATAAATCTATTCCGTGTCTCTAAGTCATACCTACTTAGTTTGATGGAACTAACACTGCGGAGTCAATACAGTTATAGAAGAGAGATGGGCTTTTCTGTCTCATGCATCACCAGCTAAGTTTTTATTGCAAAATCTTTATTACAGGTATGTCAGAGCACAGCAATCTGATTTTCAGATCCCAGGCAGAATTTTCAGCATTGGCAGAAAAAAAAAAGATATTAGATTGTGAATCACTAGGTTAGATTATGTGCACATCAATTTTTCAAGTTGCCATTTTTTTACTACAGCACTTGATTTACCGTTTTTAAAGTTCTTGTAGGAACTAAAGAAAGTTTATCTGCATTGTAAGTTTTATACACTGATTAATTTTCATGGACTGCTCATGTGGAACTATATGAATACAATATTGTGTCTATTTTCTAGCAGAAGAATCATGTAATTTACAAGAAAGTAAAACTCTGATGTTCCACAGTATTTACCACATATTTCATCAATACTTTCGAGGAAAAAAAAAAAAAATCAAACTCCTTAAGGGCAGGAACTTCGCTTTCATGTGCATTTCTACAGCCTCCCACACTTGAGGCAGCTGAACTGCACCTGCAAACTGCTAATCTAATTAGTATTAAACAGATAACACTACAAATAGGTGAACCAAGTGCTCTATTCAAGGAACAAAAACGTTACTACATATAGCGCGGAAGAAACAGGTGACGTTTATTAAGATGATGTACATATTACTGCAGATCTGTTTCACCTAGGAGACTATAGGAGATAGATGTATGCTGCAGAGGACAGGTCAGTGTAATTAACCACACAGAAAACTAAAAAACTTTTAGCATGAGTTCAGAAGAAACAACTCACCTGAGAGTCTTATCTATGTACTTACTAGACTAGACACGTGAACATTATACAAACTAAAGCAGGAACCATGATCATCTCAGAGTGCACTTAAATGTCCAAAGCTAGAGACCGGAACTTCATACTCACATGAAGGCAGGACTGCTTTTGACTTTTATTTCCACTTAACTAAGATTTATGGGGAAAATGTATTTGTTTTCAGTTTCAAAATGGAGGCGTGACCTAGTCAACTATCAGCTGGCATTCTGAATGGGAACATTATTCCTCACTATTTGTTTTACACATGCATGCATGGGCCCCAAAATTAGATCAGCGTCCCCACTATGCTAGGCACTGAATACATATGTAGTTAGAGATAGTCCCTGCTCTAAAATGCTGATATTCTAGCAAATAAAGGAAGCAGAAAAGGTATTATCCCCATTTTACCAATAAAGACTAACACCAGAGATTAAGGCACAGATAGTTGATAGTGATTTTGAGTATCCAATTTAATATAGATAACCGTAGTTTGATTTTCAAAGGGTGCATGCTCAGCACTTTTTGAAAAATCACAGGTCACCTTTCAAAATCTTGGCCTAAGCTTCTTGCTGAAGATTACACAGGAAGTCCATGGCACAGCCAGGAACTGAACAATGATTTTCTAAGCTCTCATCCAGCTCCTTAACTGAAAAAAACAACTCATTAAGGGTCAAATGATTTTAAGAGAATTGATTTAGGCTACCAGCTCCAACATAAAACATCTTCATATATCTGTTGATCCCTCAAGTCTAAGCCAGGGGATCGCTCTTTCACCATTTTTCTGAGTCATCTTTAAGTTCTCTCAGTAGATCATTTTGTTCTTTTGCACATTGGCCTTGTCACCTCCATGGGCTACAACTCAGCATGAAAGACTAAGGTCTCCTCTGTCTGTCTGTCTCCCAAAAAAGGTGCCCTTTGCCTAGGCTTACAAATCTTGAGATTCCAACAAAAAGACAAACCATGTTTTACTCAAAACAAAGGAACCTTGCATGAGATAATGCAACTAGCGAGAGTCTGCCTAAACCCTGACCTCGGTGGGCAAAACCTCTTGACATCATTCCCATGGTATTCGAGTAAGAATTCTTTCCAACAGATCCATTCTATTCTATAGCTTCATGCACTAAATAGCTGTAACCTTGCCTTAAATTTTGCTACTGCACCCAATTACCTCCCCACTCCAGAGAAGGGTAATTGCAATTTATAAAGGTTTGTCATAAGAGCTGAAATGACTGAAAAATCCCATACATGTCTTAGTTAAAATCAGGTTAGGAAGCACTAAGTGAAATGTAAAACAACAGTGGAGTTTAAAGTGGAAATGGTACTTGACATTCTTTTTAGGTAAAAGTCTGATTAGCCATCATCAGGATTTAAATCAACAGTGCCCAACCTTTTCGCTCTGAGGACCAGGTAAGTGATACCACCTCAGTCTGTGGGCTGGATCTGACCCACGGGCTTGATCCAGCTGTGCCGGATCAGATCTGGGCCTTGCTGCATGGAAGCAGTGGCAGTGGAGCAGTGACAGGGTTAATTGACACTAGTACTCCAATGTCAAATTTCCAGATCCATGTAGAGCTCCGCATGCCGGATCATGCAGCCCCGAAGGCCATATCCGGCTCTCAGGTCAGGGGTCGAGCAGCTCTGATTTAAACCAATAGCTGAAAAGAACCTATAATGAAATGCTCCCCACCAAAACGTTTCAATTTGCTCTGTTTGGAAATACAAGGAATCCAATTTTTGCCCAGCCGCCTACAATAAAATGAAATTTAAACCTATTTGTTGACACAAATGACTATGTCCTGCGACTTCTCAACAAAGGCCTTGAACTCTCACCTCCAGTCTCTCCATTTGATAACACCAACCGCTTCCAAACCAACAATTAGATCCATTCACTGTCACTTCTGGATTAACCACCAGAGCTTAGCTGAGCTTCACATGTAAATTTATGGGCCTGTAGAGACTCAGGCTTCAAGATTACATTGTGCGCAAACGTAAAAAAAATACAGCTAGGAAGAGAGAGGCGCAGCCTGCTTTCGATCCTGGCAAGATCAACTTGCAGCAAGGTTGCAGGAGCAAGGTAATACCCCGTTTTCCAGGACAGGACCCCGGCACCAGCACTGATGCTACATGCCGCTCCCCGCTTCCCCATGAGAACCGCTGTGGATGATGCCCTGGCCCTCAAAAGAGGGGCGGCAGACCATCATGATGCCACTTCTGACCAAGCCGGGAGATGTGGCAGAGCTGGATGCTGGCACCTCAGCGCTAGGGGCAGAAAGTTGTGCTACCCCGAGTGGACGTGGGATAGGGTCAACGCCCCGCCGGCCCTCTCTGCTCATGCCCACCACCAGAGTGGGTAGTTTTTTGGGGGGGACCCCCACCCCAGGATGGGACAGGGGGTGTAAGCCCTACTGCCTCACTCACCCCAGCCCCCGACACGAGGTGGGTGTGGGTGCTGCCCCGCCCCCGAAGGGGGGGAGCGGGGGGCCACGGCCCCGTGCCCTGCCCCTCCCCCATGCCAGGGGGCGGGGCCATGGCGCGTGCTGGGCCCCTCCCCCCGGCCATG
>NW_017728905.1:2753665-2816121 GCF_001723895.1 Crocodylus porosus | reverse complement strand
GCTCCCCGTAGGGAGCCCCACGAAGTCCCCAGTGCAAGGGTCCCTGAGCTGCGGCTGCTTTTTATTTTAACACCTTTGTCAAGGCCAAACCTGTTCCGCAGTCATTTGGGTGAAACCCCAACAGCCGAGGCCTAAAACGTGCCTGCGCGGAGCTGGCGGGGTTGTCGGCGGCCGCTCCGTCCTCCGTCGACACCCTGAGGTCCTCTGCTTTTCGCTTCAGGCGCCCGCTGTCAGACTTTACTAGATAGATTAATTCATCCGGTGTTGGTTTTGGTGCTGCGAATGCCAACCAACGTGAATGCTGCAGGCCCCCGGAGGCTGGGGGAGGCCACGGCAACTGCCCACGGGCGCCGGCGAAAGGGGAGCTCCCGCAGAGGGTGCACGTGCCCTACACATCGCAATGCCAACAAAGATCCTATCTGTCGTGTGTCCTAATGACGTCCTTAATGTTACGACTTTCCGCCGTTAAACGTTGGTCTTCAAAATCAGTTCGACATCGCCCTTCATTCAAAACGCCCAAGCGAAAGATGTCCTTCAGCTCAGAGTGGTCAAAAGAACACGATCGCTGTGCACTCAATGCAACTCGCCTCTATTCTTGATGTCCCTCGATGGCCACCCTATGGTCAAGCCTGTGCTGCTCTCTCTGTCCTCCCTCCCAGACCATCCGTCTGGGGCTTTGGATACTCCCCACATGCAAGCGGGTATCCTATGTGCAAGCCCTGGCCCTGGTGCGCTCTTTTTGAACCAGTGACCTGCTCTCCTGTCCTGTCTTTGTACTTTTTGTCCCCTGAATTTGGTTGTTCCTGTGCTTCCCTAGCTCCCCCAATTAGCAGGGGCTAGTATGTTGAGTGGTGGGCTATGCCCACAGTCCTGATGGGCAACAAATAGGCTTACGTGCAAGGTTTGGGAGCCCCTTTTCTCCCTTGATCTTTGCCTCAGCAATGCTGTTTGTGGCTCTTCCCATGCAAACCAGCTTCAGGAGAAGTTAGGCCAAGCACATAAGATTCCTTAGGCGGCAGGCGTTTGTCCTTCTGACCAGCTGGTTGAATGGTGTGAGGGAACTCCGAAAAACGCCTAACAGCCTGTGTGATGGTGTGATGCTAACCCACAAGCAAGAGGCAGAGCTGGGAATGAGGGGGAGATTTGTGATGTCTACAGACAATTAACCAAGAGCCCAAATTATGCTGGAGGCAGAAACTTTATTTCATTAGCCTTGTGGCAGATGTTAGCGAAGCAAGAAAGACACAACATGTTCAGTCTCAAGTGAAAAAGTGCATCCCGTGTCCTGCTGTGCCCCTCCAGTTTGAATTCTCCTTCTACTTGCTGTTGTGTGAATCATTGAAAACAGGTGGAACACCCTTTAAGCATCCATGTGAACCATTTTCTGACATATTTGTCGAACCTGCTCTTAAAAACTTCCAATAATGAAGATTCCAAAACCTCCCTAGGTAATCTCTTTCTGTGCTTAACTATCTTTATTCTTAGATTAGACATTGGGCGGGGGGGAAACAACTAAGTCTCCCTTGCCACAGTTTAATTGCATTGCTTCTTGTCTTATCTCCAGTGGACATGGGGAAGCGTTCTCAACTTCTCTCTTTGTGGGAAAGCTTCTTCCTTTCCTAGGTTTCCTGCTGGTACAGAGGGGCCTTAAGGCTCTGTTTCTTCTTCTCCAGAGATTCAGGCTCAACATTAGGAAAAACATCTTAGGGTGTCCAGACTGTGGAATAAGCCCCCTCCAGAAGTGGTGCAAGCTGGAAATCTTCAAGAGGAGACTGGACGGGCAGCTCGCCAGGGTCACCTGACGCCCAGTTGTCTTTTCTGCTTGGTGCAGGGAGCTGGACCTGATGATCTTCCGAGGTCCCTTCCAGCCTTACAATTTATGAATCTATGAACCTCTCCCTTCGAGTTGTGACTGATCACTGTGATTGTGGACATTACTTCCCTACAAATGGCCTCTCATATTCCTTTAACTCCCTATCCTGATGGCTAGTCCTTGACCTCACCCAAGCGTTTCTATTCTGCAAGAAGTGAAATCCTCCTTGGGGAAAAAAAAACGTGTTCTCTTTCCTTTGTCTCAGACTTTGTTGTTATTTTATTAAATATTGCTCCCAAGACAAGAAATTTGAGAGCTGCCCAGGACCCCACGCTTCTCTTTTCCATAGCTCCATTCTCTGTAGCTTATTTGTCAGCTTCTCTGGAATATTATTAGGACTTTTCCTTTCTTTGAATCTACCTCAGCCTAAACCAGGGGTGTCGCACATACTACCTGTGGGTCAGATGCGACCCACTGACCCGGGTCATTTAGCCCACGGACTTTTGCCCCAGCTTGGCTGTGGTGGTGGGGCTCCCCATGGCAGCAGCCATTACCCTTGGAAGTACAGCACCAAGAAGCCTGCCAGGCAGGAACCGTGCCACCGCAGCCAGAGCCGGGACAAATGGCCTGGCTCAGTGGACTCTGGCCATGATGGCAGAGCTTCTGACCATGCTGCTGCTGGAGCTGCTTGTGCTTGGGCTCTCACCAGAGCCCGGTTGCCCCACTTCCTTGACCAGAGGCCTGGCTCTGGCCATGGTAGCAGGGCTTTTCCCTGTGGTGGTGCTGGAGCTGCCAGCACTCTGGCTCTCGCTGGGATGTGGGCTGTTCCCGTGGGAACCTACGGTGCCGCTGGGGTTGCCAGCACCCAGCTCTCGCTGGGGCACTGACTGCTGCCATGGGAAGCCCCACCACTGCAGCTAGAGCTCTGGCCACTGGGGCTGCGGTGAAGGGGCTTCTACCCGCGGTGCTGCTCAGGTTGCCAGCACTCCAGCTGTCACCAGGGCTCTGTCTGTCACCACAGGAAACCCAGCAACCATGGCTGCGATCACAGGAAGCCACAGCACCAGTGTCAGAGCTTCTGCCCGTTGAACCGCTGGGGCTGCCGGCTCGAGTATCAGGATGTGGCCCGCAGGCACCTGAGAAGGAGGGAATGTGGTCCTCCATCCAATACGAGTTTGACATTGCTGGCCTAAAGCTTTTACCCACCTTTGCTTTTTCCTTTCTTCTTGTTACAGCTCTTTTTTTTTTTGTTTTTACACTTCAAATTACTACTCAAACTTCAGAGAGTCCTATGCCCAGCAGCCAAGCTACTTTTCTCCTTTACGGTGTAGGTTTATATTCATCTCAGCCTTCATTGCCTGCATTGGTTTGAATCAGAGTTGCTCTTCTGGCTGTTGTTTGATGGGTCCAACACTCACTGCAAATGAGAACCTTTCTTCTCTAGCCAAATCTACCCTGACATCAGATGTCAACTGTCGCTTTCTATGTATGGTCTCTGGCACCAAGTTTTTGACGTTGTTTCTATGCTATACCCCAGGTTCATCTATCCAGGGGTCAACACAGAACCAGGCCGGCTCAACTTGTGGGTTCTGACAATACCGAACTAGCTATTAATTCCAATTGTTAACTCTTATATCCCTCAAAGTGTTAAATACCTTGCTTATTCCTCTTGCTCAAATCTACCCACTTTTTGACTTTCTCAGCAATGCCCCCTCCCTCTGTCTCTCTTCTGTTTAAAAAAAACAACAACACTTTTCTGCAGTTCATTCATAGATTCGGACAGTGGGCTCTTACTTATGAATGCTCATGCTTCCCTGAACCAGTTAGTAAAGCGCCACCCTGCCTTTTCCTAGTAGTCTGAGTAGGGATGTAGTCTGCACAACATCGCTTTATCTGAAGTGAGTCCTAAGAAAATGTTAGATTAAATGGCAGTGGGATTTTGGAAACATTCAGAGACTCTGCTCCTGTACATCTCAGGTGTATCTGCTTCAGAGTCAGGTCTGGAGTGGCAAATTGCATCAGTGTAGTAATGCATTATGATGGTGTTTGAAAACAGATTCATACCAGAATGTGCAGGCTAACGTCAGGAACATGCACAGCAGGGTCAGCTTTTGCAAAAGATACTTCCCTCTTAAAGTATTCCAACAATTAATTATGCAAAAATGCCACCTCTTTATTCCCCTGGCCCAGATTATGTACATCTCAGATGCATATTTTTTGCTTGTAATAGTTAAATTGTTATTGCTGTTAGCCCTACAGAATTAATATAGACATGACTTGGTTTATTTTAAAACATATTACATAACACATGTTAATTAGCAGGTTACAGTACCAATGCATACAAAGCAAGTTGTACTTTTAACATGCCTAAACTGGTGGATATGAAACCTAGATGCCTCCTAAATTTACCTTGATTAGCTAACACCTTAAAAGTATACCTGTTTTATCTACACTAGGTTTCAAGAGACATTAATTCATGTTAGCCAAAACGTGTCCGAAATACACCTTTTTCCCTAGTTTAGACGTGGATATTTTCTTGTGAACTGAGCACATTTGAACTGAGTTAAGGAATCCTATGATGCCACTTTTACAGTCATTTCTCAGACTAGAATGACATGTTAGAGAAAGCCTTAATAAAAGGTGAGTCTTTTGGGGGGAATATTCACGGTGCAGTTATGAATTCTGTGCAACTGTATTAATATAATACTAGCTAAAAATCTTGCCTGTTACTAAAAACATTAAATCAGGAAAATACAGGAATATTTTGATAAGTGTAGCTCTGAGCGAGGTATGAGAAGCCCTTCTCTCCAAGGCGTGGATCGAAACTTCATTGAAATAAACTTAATCATCTTTCCTTTTACTTCTCGGAGATTTTGATCGGGCCTCACGTAAGGAGTGGGTAAAAGGAAAGGCAATGACATACCAAGCAATCCTTAAATGGACTCAACCCCAAAAAAGTAAATGTCTCTTAAGAAGAGGTAGAGTGATCTGACACCAGGTGACAAGTGATATAATGTTCACATTATGGGAATGGCAAAATGGGCTGAGGAAGAAAAAGATAAATAAAAGCCAGTTTGTTATATGAAAGATAAGTGACAAGCAACCCAAATTATTTGTGTAAAATGTCTAACATAATACCAGCTTTACAGTGGGAACACAGTGTTTTCCCTGCAGTTTTATCTAAAAGGGCATTGTCTACAGGTCCACAATTTGCTTTTTATTCCAGTGTAATTACCGGGTAGAGTCTCCCCTTTCCCACAACAGAAGCTGCAGAGCCTGAGGTTCAGTCTCAAAGCAGTATCTTAGCTGTGCTTCTGCTGCACCACACGATTGCAGGAACAAAATGATTTATGACCAGGGACAAGGGGGGAATGCAAAATATAGAGAAAATGGTGGGGATTTTGCAGATATTTTCCACAGATTTTGTGGACATTTCTTCTGACTAATGGAAATGGTGTCTACTATGCTTTTGAGGTGCATTCATTCTCAGTACTATAGATTAGAAAAATATATAGCTAGGATGAATTGAAAATCCAGCAATATAATTTAAGGGTTTGAAACACTCATCACCACTGCAGTATACAAGTACCAGTCCTGTAAGG
This sequence comes from Crocodylus porosus, assembly GCF_001723895.1. Classification (NCBI taxonomy): domain Eukaryota; kingdom Metazoa; phylum Chordata; order Crocodylia; family Crocodylidae; genus Crocodylus; species Crocodylus porosus. The sequence goes on along the minus strand of NW_017728905.1, from coordinate 2,810,706 downwards.
TAGATGGGGAAGAGCAAATTCCAGAGTGTACTTTTTTTGGATGTACTCTGGATTATAGGCAGCTTTCTGTCTGGGGAAAGAGAATACGGAAATTTGGGGAGCCGGGGGTGTGATTTGATGTTATGAATGTCATTTGGATTATGACAGAAAAACTTGGTCAAACAGGAAGGTTTTCCAGCAAATTCTAAAGGTAGTCGGACACTGGTTTCATTCTGTGCTCCTCTGTAATTTGAAAAAAATTTCATCCCGTAGCTGGATTGCCTCAAGTGAATCTGTCCCCTCCCTAGGCATTGTCTAGCCTAGAGATTTAATTGATTGGATTGTCCTTAACTCACTGAGAAGTGCCCTTGCTACACTGGTACAAATTTGCTGCAATCAATTTTTCACTATTTACCAATCTGTATAAACTACCCTGATTTCTTGCAAGATTAACCTCAATTGGAATTAGCTCAATCAATCAGCTGCCTCTGTGGGTCTCTCTCAGTCCTGTTCTGGCACAGTAAATGCAAATTGTCTTCCCACTGGTGTCCCATGATGCACCAGTTACTGCAGAAATGTCTTTTCTGGATACCTTTCTGCATTCCACTCTCCAGAGGTCAGTTTGTCTGGAAGTCACCTACTCATACACATAGCACAGCATGCTGCTGTCCATTTGAGCCACAGTCCCTCTGAATGATTTCTAAATTCAGAACAGCGGTCTGCAGCAAGAATTTACTGAAATATCACAATTCCTCTCCAGTTAGTTTTTGGGCAGCTTGGGTATGTCGTGCAATGCTGAACAAAATTTTCCAGAATTCACCGTGCAGTGCCAGGAATCTGGTGAACATGCCCAAAGGGCAACATATCATAAACAAGACAGTACAGTCTTAGTGTGAACAAAGAGAGTAAAGCTGCATGTTAACTTCAATCAGTGAAACCATTGACAAAGGAAACATTCATTTGAGCCTAAGCTGTCAGGTTAACTATTTTACTCCGCTCATCACCGTAGTATCTGAACGCCTTTCAGGAGTACGTTACACACCGGGACTAACATCTGGCACATGCTGTTTGTTCTCACGTGATTGAAATTAAGCTCATTTATTTTTCTAATAAAGATAAGGCTGATGCTATTAAAAACAGACTAGTTGCCCTGAAAGTCAGAACCAGCTTCACGCTATACTGTTCTACATTGCAGACTTCCATCTAGTGAACCTTTAAACATGCTAGCTCAGGAACTAGAAACAATCTAGCCACAACAGCACAGAGCCTTGTGAAGGCTAATTACTCCGTTTTTCCTAAGGGTAATTTAATGCAGGTAGAGCTCCCTGTACCTTATTACAACTGCATCTAGTACCCAGGTTATACCATTTGAAGCTAGCCTAGGAATGTCTTCACTACACCACGGTTTTCAGCATAGATGGCACCCTTCAAAAAAAAAAATCATACCAAAATCACTTTATCCAATACCCACCTGTTCTGGGGGAGTCTCTTACCCAAATACCAACCCATCTTTCCCTGTTTGCTTTATGAGACTTGAAAAGTGTACAACCACAAGTGTAATGGTTTCATGTGCGTGTATGGGAATATACAAGGGATGTCATGTGTGCTTAGCTTTGGGGAGGGCATAGCCAGCAGATAAATCAGGTATCTCCAAAGCTCTAATTTTATGGGGACGTCACAAACTAACGAGCTGTCAGTTGAGTATCTCAGAGCCCAAGACAGCTGTGAGCTGAGCTCCTGTTCCTTTATATTCATTCCAGCAACTTCAAGGTTTAGCAATGGGTGCCTGCAAATCCAATTAGCTTCTTTCTTTATGATGCTGTGTTCTGGCAGAGATCTGCTGTTTTACTGCCATGTACAGTAGGTCCACTGCCAATGGATAAGAAACATTGGGTGATTTGCATATTTAATTATGCAGATTCAGTGTGGTAGATCTCTTTAATTTTTGTTTGGATTTTCTTTTCAGGCGCTTTCTTTCTGAAATCCTTGTCTTGAGTCTGAAATGTGTGCATCTTCCCAAGGCCTTGCCCATAGGAAAGTACTTCACAAAAGAATTCCCACTAGTTCCACCTGCTTATTAGAACTGGTGGGAAATGGAGTGGAGCCAAACAATCTGCCCATGCTACGGCTCGCACTGGCTTCACTCAGATAAACTGATGTTACAACTGATAGAAATATTTTCTGGAAAATATTCTCATGTACTGCTTCAATGTCCACAAGTAAGAGTGAGAAAGAGTCCTGGGAAATGGGAGGGCTAAGACCTGTCAGATCTTTTTGGAGGAAAGACACTGTACCAATATCAAGCTAGTCTCTAGCTCCTCCAGGGGAGGGTATAACAGGACCACCAAAAAAAAAGACAGCAAAAAACCCCTATCTTACCCTGCAGATGTACATGCCTAACCCAAAAATATCCTGAACTGAGTAATGCTGTCCCAGGTAGCTTACAAGGGACAGCAGGTATCCACGAGGGGAAAAAACTCTACTGTCAAGATAAGTCTAGCTGCTTTGCCAGGGAGTTTAGCAACACGCAAGTGGACAGAGTGCAAGCCAGGCTCCGCCACCCCACAAAATCCCCCTTCTAGGGAGCTGAGCAGCCAGCAGGAACGGACCTTCCCGCACCTACTTCAGCTACGTGCACCTGAATCTACCCGAAAGAGCAAACAGGTAGGAGAAGCTACAGCTGAACCGAGTATCATCTCCCTGGCCCTCCCAACCCTAGACCACCCTATTCCTTCTCAGCTATTTCTTCTCTCTCACTGGAAATGTTTAGTGCTAGCCCCCAACTGTCATCCCCATGAAACCCTCACGCCCAATATTATACCTGAAAGCTCCCTCCAAACACTCCCCTGAACTGCCATGGGACTTTCTGGGCCTATACACCACTCCAAAGCTATCCCAACAGTCTATTTTTATAACCCCAAACTCCTTCTTGTAGGTGCGGCTGGTAGCATTGCCTGTTGTTATACCGACCCAACACTTCTTCCATAAAGCCCCTTTTTAAACGACTTCTTTGCCGAGCTAGCCAGTTGGCCTGAATATTTTGGGCACACTTCAGCCAAAAGACAGTGGTTGGAAATGCTTTTGCCATTTCCAAGAATGATGCTGCAGGAAAAATGTAGTGTTTTGCGATGTTCATAAAATTCTGGTGATCTTCCCTAAAGCTCTTCCTCGGAGCAGGAATTTGACATGTGGTGGCAGCAGGGCTTTTAGGTCAGGGATGTGCCTTTCACGAAAAAACCTGTCCAAAGACCTCTTTGAAAACTCTCTGTTGTGCCAGAGAGATTTAGAGCTTAGCAGCTAAAACCTCCAAACACGCCATCCTCACTGGGCATGCTGCAGCCCTTCAAGACACCTAGCTCTGAGCAGATAGCACAGGGACCATCTTCACAGAGTAACCGAATGCGCTCTCACCTGCATGGGCTGAGGTGTGGCCGAGCACCAGAACTGAGATCACGGAGCCTAGCTCTGCTCAGTCAGATAGTCCCTGGCAGCCTGGAGGAACAAGGGACCTGATTCCAAAAAGACGCAGAAATACCCAGAACAGGGGAGAAGAAAAGCAGTAGTGACGGCAGCTTGGTGAGTCCAGGACCAGAGGGAGAAGAGATAGACTGGACAGGAGTTACGAGAGAGGTCTGAACCCATTTGATAGGAGGTGGAAATACTGGGACTGTACAGAGATGGGAAGAAGAGAGGGGACTGAGACTTGTTGGCTGAGGAGACTGGAACATGGAACTAAAGGAATACGGAAAAAAAGAGGTGGAAGAAGGAAAAATATAGCTAAAGAAGAGCTGGGATGTAGAGGGAGAACGAGGACTGTTTAGGCAAAGACGCTAAAACAAGGAGCCTTCTCCAAATACACAATGATGATCACTTCCCTCATGACTTAAAACTCACTTGGAAGTTATTGTGTTCCTTTGTTCCAATGTACGCCGCGCAAGTCTACTGGACAGAGCACTGATCTGAGACACAGAAGTCATAGTTTCTGTTCCTGCCTTTGCCTCTGGATAGTTCATTTCCTCGCTCTGTGCCTCAGTTTCCCCATCTATAAAACAAGACTAATGATACTGATTTCCCTTGTAAAGTTTGTTAATTAAAAGTCCTCTATAAATGGTAGGCAGTGTTATAAAAGTGTTTACAAATTAACAGAATTGCAATTGAAAGGGGGACCCCAGGTTTTTTATATTGGCTTTCCCTAACATACTAATGACCAAAGACTCGACATTCTTCTCCTTGCAGATACCATGGTTGGGTGGTTTTACCAGTAGTAGTGTCACAGCCCCCATGTGCACACTTTGCAGATGCTTTCAACCTCATCTTATGGACTGATTTGGTTACTGAAGAGAGCCTGTGAACCGCTTTTGTTCATTCATCATCCTTGACACCCCTCTTCATCCTTACTTCATGCCACAGTCTCAGCAGAAGACTCTGTTCTCAAGGGACAGTTCCAGGTTGGTTGCCGGAGAGAAAGTAGAAGAATGGGTAATAAAAAAAGCAGCTGATAGGAATGAGAAATGTGTTTGCAACCATAGATCCTTCTGGTGTTCTAGTATGGGTACTCCGGGGCTTTTGGGTTGAATGTTGCAAACCTGACAATGTGTGTTAGTCCAAATCAGCTGTTTATGCCCAGCAATATTGTCTTAGTTCTCTCAAATCATTGTTTCAAATCAAGTGCCATGTCTATCGGTCACCTCCCAGGATTCCCAGCACATATTTAAATCTGGCACATACTATAGTGAAGGTCCAGATTGTTATTAGCCAAGGACTTGGATGACTAGCAAACTACTAGCTTCATCTTTGAAAAGTTACTGACAGCTTGACATTTTTTCTAGTCCCTGTATTAATGAAGGACTCAACAGAAAAAAAGACATTTTTATATAGTTTAGCTTAACTAAGTTATTTTGTGACAGAGAATATCCTAAATTATAGTGTAGTTTATTTCCTCAAAAAATGCAAAATACTTTTAAAACACAGTGCCCCTCCTAGTTGGAAGGAAAAGAGAATTTTTTCTTAGAAAGCAGGAACACGAGAGTTTTATTTTGTTTTCAGTGAATGTAGTCCCAGTGAAAAGAATCAGATGCATCATGTCCCTAGCAGATACAGGATGGGCAACGTTAGCTTCCCTGACAGTCCTGCTGACGTGCTTCATTTCTGAATTAGAGGGACCAACGTTTTGGGTAAGAAAGGAAGTCTCTCAGTTTGCATCTCCATCTAGTGCTTGCTCTTGACATCTATAAGGGGGATTATTAATATAAATGGTGAGGTTGCATTTTCAATGTGTCCAATTGTCCATTTAAATTAAGACCTACTGCCCCATTTTGTACAGAATAGTAAAGGCCCATGAGATGGTCCTAACTTTTTCTCATGCTTTGGTTTTTAAGCTGGATTTGAAAGTGGTAGGAAGGGTTAAGCTACTGTCAAGCTTTTGAACCAGCCAGAGTCTTCATAGCAAACATTCTTGGTGTGGTCCACGTCCAATACTGAATGTGAGCTGTTGGCAGTATTGCAAGATGTCCAGCAGGTTCTGCGAGGAGGCAGGTTCATTATACAATTTGCCCTTTTGCAACCAATGCTATTCTAGTGCACTGGGAATGTGATAAGTTCATTGGAAAAACAGCCATCTGCTCTACATGTGTTTCCTTCTGGCTGATTAATGGGCAAGCCAAGCTGCCCAACTGCACTATCAGATGGATGCAATATTTAAGCTCTATTTTCACTACTGACAGCTCACCCAAGAATACATTATCCTGGTAACTTCTAAGCCAAAAGCAGAAATCCTAACACTAAAACTCAGTGAAAAGAAATTGGATATTATTTTCTTTTTTGAGCATATTATTCTAGTTCTGGGGAGAAGGGATCAGCAGGTAGACAAGAAAGTCAGACCCGCTCCAAAAATTCTGCCCATTTTGAATTGTCACCTGGGTGAAAAAGGGAGGTTGTTCCACCACTTTTGAATCATCTGCTGAAAAAAAGCAAATGCAAAAATACCTTGCTAGAGGGTGTTAGCATCCCTGTGGCCATTGCACTCCTGGTGGCTGTGGATTCCCAATGCCCTGCCTGGCATATAGCAATCTTGCAGTGATACACATTCTTTCTGTGTCTCTGAATGACCTGATCCCTGGCTCAGACAGTTTGCTGCAGGTGGTCCTTTCTGCGGCTGGTGCCTCTGATGCCCTCAGCCCTGGTGTATCATTTTTTGGGGTCCTCATGATGACTGTTATTTCTGGCTTGCTTGGGGGCAATGTGACTTTGATTCTCTTCTGGCAGTCTGCGTTGATCAGGTTCCCAAGGCTCAGTGCAACAGTTCAGTCCCACAGCACTCAGATGATCAGAATTTCTGATGTGCCTGACCCTAGGGCAGCTCTCATGGTGGACCCAAATACAGCAGCTTAATGCTGACGGTTCTAACCTTATGTTTGCACTGTCTGATATTATGTGATTGCAGTGGGCATAAACATATATGCAAGTTAGCTTGAACTGATCTCACATGGGTAGATATATTGGCACAGCAGTGAGGGCTGTACAAACCTGCCTGGGATGTAGGTCTATAAGTAGCTAGTCCATGCCATTGTTACTTCATTATTCTTGCAACCCAAGCTAAGGATTAAAACTATACACATATATACTGCAATCATACAGCAGCCTATTAGACATACTTCAAGAGTGACTGGCATCTCAGATGTTTGGGAGCCCACTGCAACTGCCTAATGCCTCAGCCATCACAGTTTCTGGTTGCTCAGTTTAGGACATACAGAATGCATCTACACGTGCAATTAATGTGAAGTGATACATTCTGGAGCAGTTTGAGCTAGAGTAAACTGGTCCTGAGTGCAACGTTTACACGTGCACCCAGGACAACAGCAATTTGAGCCAGGGCGGAGCAGGCCCCTGGCTGGCTGGACCGACAGGGTGCAGTTTACACACATGGTCAGCATCCACATGTGCATTTCAGTGCAGTAACTTACCCCACCATAAGATAGTACTGTCCCCAACAGTACTATCTTACGGCAGAATTAATTAGTTTAGTGTACCCTAATACCAGTGCACATGTAGATGGTGACGTTTTACTGCACAGCTAATATACAGTATGGTATATGTGGGATGCACCCACAGTACAGTACATGTGTGATTGCCAGCAGGCAGCAGCTTGCCTAAAATGCTTCAGATTAAACCACTGAACTCTGAAGCTAAGCAGGTGAATGGCTGCAGTTTGAGCTACAGAATCACACTTCTTACTCAGGACTGTAGGAGTCTTTCTTTCTCTGGGGATCAAGCACAGGCAGAGACTTGTAACTCACTTTCATCTTTGCATTATGCATATATTTTATGAACCATCTACATTTTATCTATGAAAAATATGATTAATTTGGCCAAGTTTCAAGCCGTTTCAAAATGCACTGTGTAAATATCATGAATGGTGACCAGTTTCATTGTGTTGTTCGTGTATAGATCCTGTAAAATGTAACTTAAATAGATGCATGAAATGTGCCACAAAACATCTGACATAATGTGGAAAACATGTTCCTGTACCGTATGGGCAGTACATTGAATCACTTGAGAACAGCTTGAGAGTGATGACAAGTATTTGCATTTGGATATGTGTGTACTGCAACATAATGATTCCATAGTAGGAGAATAAAGGTATATGTCACCATGTCCTATGATGGTTGCAAGCAAAAGCATCAATTAGGCAATGATTTTTAAAGCAATTTTAGCAGCTAATTATTTAGTGTCTGCACATTATGCTCTATCCCTTTTTTTACTGTTGGTTCCTCACTGAACTGTAGTTCTAGGTGTCCAGATGTGGTCTGTGGGTGAGCAGCAGAAAAGCCAAGAGTAAAGATCCCTTTTATGATATACTGCTTTTGTGTCTCTATAAAATATTAACTGTAAGAAGTTAACTTCCTCTAAAAATAGGCAATTCCTAGTCTGAAGGCTCTGAAACTAAATGTTAAGGGGCATTTATAACAGTGTGGAATTACACTGCACTTGTGGTCTGAACGAGCATATGCTAGGCAGGTATGTGCTGATGTAAATACGATCTGCACCCATTCTTAATTTCTCAGTCTAGCTTTGTGGCAAAATGGTCATTACAGTTCATATTAGTAAATGTTGGTTCTGATGGAGTACTTCAGGATGAATAATTTGTTCATTCATCTCACCATTTTTATTTCTGTTTACAAATTTTCTGTTGATGTCACTCGGAAGGTGATCAGATGCCATGGTGATTGCAGTCATTTAAAACTCTATGATAGGATAATTGTGCAAAAACAGATTCTCAGAGGTATTCCCTGGGCTAAATTGGACTAGATGACCTCCACAGTTCCCTTCAGGCCCCACTTTTCCATGATTCTAATATTCTATATTATTTGTGCATTTCTCCACTGATTAATGCTGCAGATTTTTCATAGAAAGTATGCGGAGAAAGGTTGCAATTCTGCTTCTATTTGCCAGGTAGAGATGCTACATGACAGCATTTTTGGATCAAGCAGCAAAGTTTAAATTTCAGGTCTTGCTTTTGATTTCAGTGGAGCTAATTTTATACTTAAAATTAAGCATGTACATAAGTATTTTATTGAATTTGGCCACCAGTTCTTTTATGGGACGATTTATACAGCTAATCTACTACAGCTCGTTAATTTTGCAATGGAACGTGCAATGTGGATTTTGTATTAGCTGACCACTTCAGCATTTGAGCTAAATATTTGTGTTTGATAAAGTATTTGTGCTAGTAAAGCTTAAACACACCAGCTCAGCAAAATAACCCTATTCAGTTCAGTACTTACATAAACTTGTTGTACAGCATGTGTTTAAGTGCTCTCAGGATTTGGGGCTTAAGTGCTTGCATGTTCACAGGAAAATCAGCAGAACCAGGTAATGAACAGTCAACTTGAAATTGTGTTTGAATTGGAAAGGCTATTATTGGAAAAAAAGTAATCTATCTTTTGCATGTAGTTCTATAGCAGCTATTATTAAGTCTGTGTTTAAGATTTTTAAGAGCTATTACTACATGTGCGAGTATCTGAGAGTTATTTGACCCACTCTGGTAAACATATGTTGACTGCTTGTTTTTTCCTAGTAAGTAGTAAAAATTGTTACCAGTGGGAACAAAATAATTAAATCGTTTATGTAAAAATGCTAAAAAAAGAGTGTTTTAATTAATTAGTATTTCATCAGGGATTCTAGTATGCGTAGGCAAGGAGCCCTAGTGGGTTTTTTCCTTGCTAAATAATTTGGTCTTTAAAAAAAAATCATCAAAAATTGTTTATTGAAATACTGTAGTCTGAAAAACAGCAACAACAAAGACAATCATTAACATCTGGGAGTTGTTGCAGATGTTTGGAACATAAGAGCCAAGTTTGCCTTGTGTGAAAGACGAACACAGAAAGTCATAAGAGAAACAATGGGAAAATTGAAGGTCGCCTTTCCTCATAGTTGCAAGGTGCATTTAACTGTATCACCAGCTGCCAAGTTTTCAAAAACCACAAGTCAGTCCTCAAAAAGTGATGCCTCAAATAAAGATTAAAAAAACCCAACAAACATATATCAAGTATTACTCTTTGGTGGGGGGAAGGTTGCCACTTTTCATTTCACATTTCATACTTTTCTCCACAAACGTGAGGGATAGAAACTTAAAAAAAGAAATAAAGTTCACTTGTAATAACATGACACTGGGGATTGCGGCTTTCAGGAAAATATCAAAATAACAAGACACACAAAATCTCAGCAGCTCGGCAACAGAGATCCCATGTTCTTTAATGCGTGTCTTTTGGTTTGAGACGCTAACAATTAAACTAATTTTTCAAGAGACAAAAGAGTCCCTGTCTCTAGTGAAGCACTGTCTCTTCTTGGCATCATTTAGGGCAGAGGTTGGTTGTTATTAATTAAATCTGAATTATTTATGCAGTACAAGCAATGTGCATGGGGGTTTACGGACAAATAAACCACAATGCCTGCCCTGAAAAGCATCCAGACTGAGATGTGAATCCTACAGTGTATCCCAGGTGGGTGGGCTACTGTGCCCGCCCTTCAGATTTCACCCAGGTGTTGCAGGGTGTAAATTTGCCTGCTTGCTGAACATGGCAAGATCAGCGCCTCGGGTTGTATTCCTACAGTTCCCTGGTAGAAGTTGCCCCCGTGAAGGACTTATTTGCACGATTAAAGGTTTGCCCTCTGTTTGTCACCGACAGCCCTCGCGTGAACACCTTGAGCACATCACTGATGACCGCCAGCCCCTTCTGGAAAATGACACCCATGGCAAAGTAGGCATGGGGGACCAACCTGTTGTGGCTTATACACAGCCTCTCAACCTCTAAACAGCATCTCTCAAGCAGCAGGCTTACTCAGGGATGGGCAAATATGGCCCATGGGCCAGATCTGGCCCACCAAGGGATTTTAATCGGCCAGCAGCAGGTCCCTTAGCTCTACCCAGCCCAGGAACAGGGGTCAGCCGAGGCCATGGCGCGTGTGGCTGGTTCCACCCCCACAGCATGCAGTGGGGCTGAGGTGCAGACCTGCTTCCTAGCAGCCCCCGCAGTGGAGGCTTCTTCCACCTGCCGCTGCCAGATCTGTCCCCACTTGCCGGGCACCCCAACCTGTTTGCCTTGTACCCACTGCCAGGGGCACTGGATGGAGCAGGCAGGCAGAATCTCCATGGAGGCTGGCCCGGGAACGACACAGGAGGGTGTGCTCAGCTGGGATGGGGCTGATCCAGCCTGTGACAGCTCACCAAAACTGCACAAGTGGCCCTTCTGCCCAAACAACTGCCCACCCTTGGGCTAACTCCTATTCTTATCAAGACACCAGACCTCCCAATGGACCCAGATGCAAGCTGTGCCCTATCATCAATAGAGACTGCACAATTGCTGGACCAAATAATACAGATTATAGCACCTGACTTTAATTCACCTGCAGCTTTACCAGTGTCATCCCCTGCTGCCAGTGCCACTTCGCTGTCTACGTTGGACAGACGGGGCAGTCCTTCTGGGAAAGAATGAGGGGACATTGATATGGCATCAAGTCTAAAATACACACACAGCCTGTGGGCGTACACTTTAATCTTCCCGGATATTTCATTGATGACCTCAAAGTAGCTGTTCTTAAACAGTGAAACTGTAAAGGCCAAATTGAATGTGAAACTGCAGAACAAGAAATCATCCACAGACTGGATTGTGTTAAGTATGATTTAAACAGGGACTACAGATTCTTATGCCATTCCCTGGATTAGCCTTTTTGACCCCTGTGTCCCTGTGGGTATTACTTGTCTATTATTTGTCCAGACAAATTACTTGTTTGCCTCTCTTAACACTGCCTCCCCGCCTTCCCTGTCTTTTGTATTCAAATGTCTCTGTCTGATGCCTGCTCTGTGCATGTCCTTTCATGAAGTAAGCCCTTGCTCACTTAAGCTATGTAGTTCAGTCTGTAAGGTGCATCTCTACTCTGCCTTTGGTTTAAATTAAGATATAATCTGATGAGAAATTGTAACCATGCTAGGAGATACAGGGAAAGGCATACAGGATAAACATCATGGGTGTGTCCAGAAGAGCGCACATGTGCATCTTACAGTACAGCAAACTGCAGGCGCTGCACATGCATGCATTTGCTGTGCTGCTAATTTGCAGCGTGGCAGGTTTTTTTGACACCGAGATGCAGCATATAAAAACAGGGTGGTGCACATGGTGGGCAGTACGTGCTGCCCAAAATTGGAGCCTGGCTGGTCAAAGTCACACTGGCTGTGGTCCAGGATCTGCCCACCTGGATCGCTGCTGAAGCCCCAGGAGGACCCCAAGCAAGGCTGCTGGGGCCAGCACCTGCGCTGGCCCCAGGCTCCCCTCCCCAACCTGGGGCAACCTGCTGCATGCCAGAGCACACATGCAGGGTATTCCCTGGAGACAAGTAGCAGCGGCACAACTATACGTGGTTGCTGTTTGTCTCCGGGAAATCACACGTGCATGCGCAACCGGACGTGCCTGCCCTATGTGGTTACTCTGGTGTGTCATGCAAGCATTGTGGAGGAATTACAAATTTGAACTGGTACTAAGTGGCCTGTCACACTGTCATTCTTAAGCAAAATGCTAAATAAAGCACTTGACCTCAGTATTGAGTAGACACTCAAGTATTTTGCCAAACAGGGATGGATAGCTAAATCAAGGCCCAGAGGAAAGTGATACAGCCCTGCTACGCCCAACTAGATGGTAACACTGAAGCCTAACCATTACAAACCACCCTTAAATCTCCAGCTAGAAGAAGGTTCAATGTCTTTTGAAGTATCCAGCATCAAGTGCAGCAGGAGCAATGATCTGAGTCAGCGTAGCAGCTGTCTCATGGCTTCTTTTGGTTACGGACATATTATTTTTGTCATTTATCAGATCCCTGGACATCTGGAGGATGGTAAGAGCAGAATGTGGTCCAATGTGCTAGGATAGATACCTGTCAAGTCCTTGGGATCTTTGGGGAGAGTTTATGTTATATTTGGTAAGATTTTTATTTGTATGACATTGAATCCTGCAGCTCTGTCTAAAATCAGAGCCCCCACTGTAGCATACAGACTTAGGGAGCTTCTGTGTATCTTGTTACGTATTTCCTTGTTGGAGCCTGCAGTCCCCACCCACCCTGCTTGTCCCTGAATGTTCCCCTGTGAAATAAGCTTGCTGGTCCATGCTAAGCAGAGACATAAATATCTCGAAAGCTCCAAGTTTTGAGGGAGTGGGGGGACTGTATGGCCACAGAAGCCTCTCTGCAGCGTCTCGTGGCATTGTTTGCCTTGCATGCCTTTGACATTGGCCCATTGTTTGTGGTCAGCGTGCAGTATGCGGCACCCTGCTGTCCCGCCCATGCACACTGCTCCCCAGGCACGGTCCAAAACAGGACTCCATTCAGGTTTAGAGAAAAGTGTCCTGAACGGTGCCTGTGACAGCCCCATCGATTTTCTAATAATGTGTTTGCGAGCGCTGCGGCTTGATCTGCACCCCACTGTCTCCGCACCTTGTGCTTGTCCGACACACCCATTTCCCAGCGTAGCCCGTTAGCCTGCAGGAGGATGCTGATGGGGGCACATCCTGCAAACGTTTCCAAGCTAGGACTGGGGAGTCGGTGCGCAGCCTTTGCAACAGCTTCTGCTTTCCTTCAAAAACCCATGAAGGTTTGAGATCCTGCGCAGCTTCTGAATGCATTGATCTGCTTGACTGGGCATTTCTAACATGCCCTTTGCTGTCACTGAGGCCTGTTGCAGTCACTCAAGTGCAGTCACATTGTATTTAATGGAGATGTGTTTTGAACACATCTCTTTTACAACAGGGCAGGGAAGTGGGGGGGTCTCTCTGCAGTGAAAGCTGCATAGCGGTGACGCTGTTCTGAAAACCGGTGCTTGCCCTCCTCTCAGCAGCCGCCCCTGGAGCTGCATCTGCCCATCCACCTGATTTTGTAGGCCCTTGGACCATGCCCATCTCTGTAGTTTCTAGGCAGCCCCAGGAGGAGGTTGGGGGAACGTAGGTGACCAGCACTTTCAGTGCAAGGTTACCTGGCAACAAAGTCATTTCTCTGAGCCCTTGCTTCCCCCACCCCCTGAAGAGGAGAAAGGGAATGAAAGCAGCGCTGCACTTTTGAACTTGCTGCCAGCCCGCTCAGTGGCTGGGGCAAGGCGGCTCCAGTCGCAGGGAAGGCGCCCAGCGGGGAACCTGTGAAATGGCCCAGAAGTTATTAATAGGCTGCAGAAGAATGCAGGGGAGGGGGGAGAGTGACACAGGGAGAGAATCAAACGGAGAGGGAAAGTGAAAGGGGGAGTGTGACAGAGGGAGAGGTAGAGTGATGGCATGCGGGAGAGACAAAGACAGCATGGCAGGCTCCGAGGATGGGGAAGGGGAAGGGGAAGAGAAGACAGCCGACAAAGCCAAGGGATCTGATGCTCCCTTGTCTTGCACCTTATGCCATCATTTGACAGGGCAAAACCAGTGGCGTGGTGGCATTCCCCCTGGGTGCGCAAAGCACGGGGCAGCAGAGGATCCAGCCCCCCTGCGGTTCATTTCTTGTGCATTTGTTTTCCTTGGAAGAACAAATCTGTTCCTGATTTTATAGGCAGTGCTGCCATCTAGTGACAGTGGAGAGTTGTGTTGTGGAGGCAAACAGCAGGGCCCAACCTAGCATTCATCGGTGATCTCCTTGCACATCCAGCTGCTGACTCTAGCACCGATACCATCATTGATGCAGGGGCATGAGCACTGCCAGGGCACTAGGTTTTTTCCAGCCCTGTTACCTAATACTTCAGTGACTTGGTAGGGTACACAGAGATGCCCCATCTCACCCTGGCAGCAACAGTGTTTGTGCTGTTGCTTCAGTTGTGTGAGCCTAAAGATGAAGAAAGTGCAAACATTTTCCAGGTCAGAGTTACCTTTCTGGGGTCATGTCTACACATGCATTTACTTTGGCTTAAATTTACTGCGCAGTATTTTCCTGCGCAGTAAGCAGGAATAGGCCTGTGTCTACAAGTGCAGGTATTAAAGCACATTAATGCTAAAGTCCCAAGTCAGTCCACACACATAGTGCTACTGCACAGTAAGATGTCTACACATGTGTTACTGTGCAGTAACTAATTGGGTGTAAATTTGAAACCTGCATGATACAGGTATCAAATTTATGCACAAGCTGGCATAAGTCACCATATTTGCTGTGCAGTATGGGCATGCACGTGGAGACCCACACCCATACTGCCCAGTAATTTCAGTTACTGTGCAGTAAATATGCATGTGTAAATGTGCCCTGAGTGCACATAATGCTGCAGGGAGTAGGCAGCTGCAGCAGCACTTCCCACTCCTAAGCAGCCTCTTGAACTGCTTGTGCAGGGGCATGAATTCCCCAAGCAGTTCTCAGCCCATGGAGAGGCATAGTCAAAAACCATGTCCTCCTAGACTGGATGAGCTGCCCCACGGTATTTGTGTTTCTGTACTTGGGTAATACCTCTGGACCGAGGCAGGACATCATGAGGCTAACTACCCTGGCAGCTGGTATGTCTTTCTGCAGCCTTGTCACCAGTATCACTGTAGCCTAGAAAGGCAATGAACTAAGAAAGATCATATGATATGTCATCCTAGCTGGCTGGGAACCCAGAAGGGGCTACTCCGTGGTGGTGGCCTAGCAGGACATGCTTCATGCAGGTGACAGCCTCTTCTCTATCTGGATCCCAAAGTGCTTTACAAGTGCATATCAGCTCAGCGTCTTACTTCCCTCCCCTTTTACAAAATACCTTTTACAGACAAGCCAATGAATTTCATTTCATCAACCTCCATGATACAAAAAAATCATGGACTAAATATAGACACTGGATATATGACACATTATAACCTGCCCAACATCTAACTCCCCAGGTACCTCTCCGCTATTTACCAGCTACATTAATTCCCCTTCCCCCCCGGCCTGTCTCTCACCCACTGACTCCTCAATTTACATCTTCACTGACTGCCTTTCTTGCATGCCTACCAGCCTCTGGCCTCTTTACTATTCCTTCCACCCAGGAAGAGCACACACCAACTGCAGATGCTTCCTCAGCCTGACAAAGGGTATTTATACCTGAAAGCTTGCAAAGAAGCATTTTTCCATCTATTTGAGTTGGTCTAATAAAAAATATCAGATTTACCCAAAGAACCTTGTCTGCCTATGTCCTTAGACCAACATGGCTACAACCTACACCCCTTCATCTCTCCCAGCAGTCACTTTCCCTGAGCAGAGAATTGTTCCCCCCAGTCTGTCCTGGCTCTCAGCGTGAGACCGTAAGGGAGAGTTTCCAGCTGAGTCAGTTGGGGATGGTGAGAAAGAGGGATAGGCAGTGAACAAACTGAAGGAGAGGGGAAAGCGAAGTGTGCAGGGGGAGGCAAGAGAAGTGTAAAATCAGATCCTGGACAGCTCACAAGGCTGAGTTCAGAGCATCCCTAGGTTGAGCGTAGCCCCTGCTTCTGCTGCTAGTGCTCTCTGAGCACGGAGAGGCGGCTCTCTCTCATACTCCTGCCTCCATGGTTCTTGTATTCACTTTGCTTGCAATTCTTATCAGCACTGGTCAGCAACTCTGGCTGTCCTTCCCTTCCTCATGCTGCTCTGTAACCCCGCCAGTGGTGCTGCGTACGGGCGGACAAGAGAGCTGTGGAGGGCCCTGCTGTTTCTGCACCGCCTCTCTGCCACACTGGCACGTTATCATACTGGAGGGAGAATCCTGCCATAATACACACAGCCTCGAGTGCCCCAGCAAAGCCAGGCTGCTCCTCGCCTCGTACTCATGGAGGACTGGCCTTTCCCTTCCAGTTAGGAGCTGGTGGGCAGAGCCACAGAGACATGGGTGCGAGTGTTTGTACTTGTTCAGGTGGTCGGAGTGGGTGGTTTGGGGGTTGCAGCAATGGCCCAGGTGCCAGGCGAGCCAGCTGTCACATCCTGTTCTCACTCAGCACCTTGGCTTCCTCACTTGCAAACTGGAGATAATGACATGGACTCTCATAGAGATGGGCTTGAGGCTCAGTGGATATGCATGAGGCTCCTTTCAGAGATGGGGTGGAGTCCTTGCCCTAGATCAGGGTGTCAGACCTATGGCTTACGGGCTGGATCCAGCTTGATGACATGAACTTTTCCTCAGCTCTGGCTGCGGTGAGGGGGCTTCCTGCAGCAGCAGCCAGCATCCCTGGGAACGCAGCATTGAGCAGCAGTGTGGGCACAAACCCTGCCACTGCAGCCAGGACAAAAGACCTGGCTCAGCAAGCTCTGGACTTGGTGATGGAGCTTCTGACCATGGTGCTGCTGGAACTGCTTGCATCTCCGCTCAAGCTGTGCAAGGGTGTGCAAGCAAGGGTGAGCTCTGACTGCTGCCACGGGAAGCCTCACCACCATGGTCAAAGCCCTGGCTCTGGGCACAGTGGCAGGGCTTCTGCCTGCAGTGCTGCTGGAGCTGCCTGTCTCCTGGTGAAAATCAGTGTGATGGCTACTGCCACAGCAAGTCCCACCACCCTGGCTAGACCTGGGGATCTGGCCACTGTGGCAAGGCTTGCTTATGATGCCACTGGGGCTGCCAGTGTCTTGGCTTTCACTTGGATGTGGGCTATGGTAGGTTGGAGAGTGGGAAGACCTTGTGTCAGAAAAGGGCTGGAGAGGGATAACCTTGTGTCAGAGAGGAGTGTGGGGATGGGGATAGAGACCTTGTGTCAGAGAGCACAATTGCTTTGTGCATGGTAAAGGGTAGGGAGCAAAAGGAGATGGATTGTGCAGCTCAAAATGCTGATGCCTAAAATCTAATAAGGTTGCTGTCTGCACTAGGAAATAGCTCATGTTCCAAACAGCATTAGCTGGTTGTGTTTGATCCGCCCTTGGTCCAAGGGGTGCAAATGAGTTTGGCAACTGCTAAACGTTTCCACATGGCAGACCAGGCAATAGAGAAGAGGACAATGATCATCACTCAGGCTTCCCAGACATGGGACAATGATTATACCATTTCTCTCTTCTATAATGCTTTTCTTCATTACATCAAACACAGGTTGGTTTGTGAATCTGACTTTCCAAGAACCTGGAGTATGATTAACATCCTAACTGCTTATGCAGCAGCACTTTATGCACATTGATTAACCTGGAGCTGGGGGTGCAGGCTGGTAATTTTACAATATCACCATTAGAGAGCCAGAAACTGGGACACAGAGAGGTGCAGGGATTCATTCAAAGCTGGAATTGGTGGTTGTGTTCACACTGTAAGATGAAACTGCAGTTCAGCCACACATTTGAGAGCATTCAAATCCATCTCCATTGCTCAATGTTCAGGCAGCATGTTGGTTTGGTTACCGAGCACCTACTTTTAGAATTCCTCTTGCTGCTTTGACTGGATGCAGTGTCTTTCCTTCTGGTCCTAACTACTGGGCAGCACTACCATAGCACCCTACCCTTAGAGATGGCCGCATTTCTGCAGCCAGGGAAGAGCACTTTGTCTCCTTGTGCATATCTTGCCATTCTGCAGAGCACTTTATGGCTGGCTGTGTTGTTGGTGTGCCATATCCCCCCCACATCACCCCAAGGGGAATGCAAGAGATGGCATCTGCATGCTTCCTGCAGAAACTTGGCATGCCAAGAGAACATGTTTGAGGAGTACTGCAAGTATTCCCTTGCATGTGCAGTCAGGTCTGTGCTCTTGGCCAGCTCTCTCTAGAAGAATCGCCTTTTCCCCAGAGCTGCAGGTACCACTGGAAGTGAGCAGTGAGTCCTGCTGCTCAGGAGAGCTGCTGGTGTGGCAGTTGCATCTAGTGCTTGCATGGGGGCTGTAAGGGAGAGATTGCTTCTTAGCTCTTCTCCCATTTCATGCATCCAAACAAGTGACCAGCCATAACCCATGCCTTTAAAAATAGCCCTCATAGGATCCAAGGACAGATGGGAGCTTTGATGGCCATCTTTGAGTGCGTGGCAGACAAATGGTATGAAGTGAGGCTAGAGAGATGTGTTCCAGCCAAAGTCAGTGTCCATAGCTTTAATACACACCCCTTGTGAGATGTACTGTAGGCATCAGTAAATAACAATGACAATAACAACAGTGGTCCTAAAGCCGGATGCCATCTCTCTGGTTTGTTATCAGCTATGATCCTTTCAGCAAGGATCAGGAAATACACCCAGGTGCAAAAGAGGCAGCCTCTCCCTGCTCCCTGGGGATCTGTGTAATGGAAGACACTGGGTCGTGGTACTTCTGGCTGTTCGTGAGCTCTCACACAGCTCTCACGCCATGCAAGAGCAAGCTATCAACACTTCTATCCCAATCACCAGGGTGGCAACCAGAGGCATAACAATCAGGACTCATAGTAGAGAGGATACCTTTTATTAAACCAATAATAATTAATAATTAATAATAATAATAATAATAATAATTAGACCTATAATGCTGGTCTAATAAAAGATATCGTCTCTACTGTGAGTCTTGATTGCCTTTTCTTCTAGACCAATACAGCTACAACCTGGATAACAATGTAGCTGAGCATCTGGGGCAGCAGTGACTTCCAGTTGCTGTCCACTACCATTTCAGTGGCAGAGTTTCCCCCCACTCTCCCACCACCCAAGTTAGAAACCAGGGTGGCTGCCCTGGGTGCCCTGCCCTAGTTATGCTGGTGGTGGTATCCAAACAGCCATTCAGAGAACCAAAACCACCACTTAAGTATTTGCAGACAATATCTGTGCTCAGACGCATGGCCCCTGAGCAGCTGAATCTTAGAACTGGTCTCTAACACTGTTTGTGAGTCTTCCTTAGGGCAAGATAGGGCAAGGCAACTTCCCAGGAGTCACAAGGCCAGTACTGTATCTGGGGTTGAAAGGAAGGCATATCATGTAAGACATAAAAGTAGATAACCAAGGGGCAGCAGTACAGAAGGCTGATGGCGATCAGTATATGCCTAGCAAAGAAACAAAGAATGCATGTGTAAGAAGCATGGGACATCACAGCCGGTGCACACTGTTCTCTGCAACGACACAGGCCCTATCCTCATGAAGGTGAAAAATATTCTAGCTGCAAGTTCACTGCCAGCATAGCACGGTGTGGGATTTTTATGAGGTCCAGATATAGCAGGCCAGATTCCCAGCTCATATAAATCTGGATAGCTCCAAAAAAGACTTTGCCCAATGCATAACACCTGAGGATCTGGCCCAGTACTTTCTCCTGGTTATATATTTATAACCAGGAGAAGACAACTGTAGATATATATCTTTTCCTGGTTATGGGTTATATATATAACCAGGAGAAGATATATTCCACTGGGAAATCAGGCTATAGCCGTGATCCTTAACCAGGGATCGAGCTATAAGATCCTTTTTAGGGTGCCACAGGATACTGCACATATATTAGCACTGTTAGGTGTGCAAACAAACACCCATACATGATTCACAAGACAAATGAAGAGATTTCAAATAGGAATTCATAGTGTCAGAAACATTGTGACCAGTTGGGGTCTGAGTTCTTTGCAACAGAAGAATTGCTGTATTTTTTGACGGTGAAGAAATAAGGAGAAAGTCCTTGGCTGGTACCAAGGAGCTAAGTAGTGTTCAGTCAGTTATAAAGGCCAGATCTTGAGAAGTGCAGAGTGTACACTTCATTTTTCATATTTAAGGACTGAGTGGCTGTGTCTACATGTTCATTAATGTGCCGTAGTTACGGTGCGTTTAGTACCTGTAATAAAAGGACTAATTTACTGCCTCGTAATTGGTGTTACTGCACAGTAGCACCAGCGCACGCTTTGTGATGCTAATGTGCAGTAGACTAATTCTGCTGCACATTAGCATGGTTTATGCCTGCTGTGTTAATGTGCAGCAGAATTAGTCTACTGTGCATTTAGCGTCTCATGTAGACGTGCCCAGCAAGAGCTGAGTAAGGACTTCAGGCTTTAGACTCAATGCAGAAATTGTCAAACAAACAAACAGAGATGGGTGGAAACCAGAATTTGCTTTGTGTAAAAAAATAAAAATAAAAAATCATTTCAAAAGAATTGTGAATAGGAACGAAAAATCAAACATGCAAAATTTTCTGTCGAATGGAAATTCAAAAACAAAAACTAAACAAAGCCCCTCCAGTCTGAAAGAAACATAATGCCCAGGGCAGGGGGTCAGACTCCATCTACTAAGGTCCCTTCTGACCCTAAACATCTATAATGGATTAAAAAAAAATCTAGGCTAGCAAATCAGGTCCCAGCTGTCCAGCTTTATAGTAGGATGCCCAGGCTGGGAAGCCAATGGTCAAGATGGCAGGGCACTAGCCAGGATGTCTGGTTTCCATCAAGTCTCAGTGGAATCAGCACATGATTCTTGGAACGTGCCCGTTTTATCACGTCGGCATTTTTGCAGTGGACAACGTTCCCTTCTGAAAAAATTCAACTGTCGTTACCAGTTATGAACCCTAACATTGCCTTGTTGTTGAACCCCAGCCCCCAAATGATTCCTGAGCTCTCAGGCTATGGCCTGAAACCAGGCGGATGGATGTCCTGGTTAGGAAGCGACACCCCACAGTGACTTGGCTCCTCTGTCAAAGTGAGAAGAAATGACTGTTCTTACCAGAAGCTGTGAAAATAACAAAAATTGATCCTCTGACAAAATCCGCAGAACCACTTGTCGGTTATCCAGCAGCCAATGGCTAATGCCCACCACACAACCATGGCAGCAGCTAGCCGGTGGACACGGCCGTCCTTGCACCTGGAAGGCAGTTTGGGAGGAGGGGGTAGAGGTTGGATCGTGGAGTTAGAAGAGTTTGTCTTTTGGTCATCGATTCTAGCTCGCCATGTCAGAGCAAGATCTGTGCCCTTGCCCATGGAGGGGGCCAGCCCCCCTTTCCCTGCGGTTCTGTGCACTAGAACTACTCCTGCAAGTGGGAGTACGTTCAGTGCTGTGGACACCTGTGGAGTTACCCTGGAAAAGAAAGACATTTAGGTGGGATTTTCAGAAGAGCTAAAGGGAGTTGGGCACCAAATCACCTTGAGCTGATTTTGGCTCCTAACTCTCTACAGGTCTTTGAAGATGCCTAGAGCTGCTTCCCTGGTGCTGCAGGAATCATCCTGGGCCAATGTAGTCTCTGTGGCCACAACCAGTTTCTGCCCTGCCACAAAGTCTTTTTGACTGCAGGATCAGTTCACGTGTAGCAGATGTTTGACCTGTTGTGAGCCCCCTCATCCCTTGCACAGGAGCCAGCACAGAGCTGTATGTTAGGAACATCAGTCACTATTCACTGACCGAAGCTGGTTTGAACCCCTGACCAAGAGGTGAACAGTGCAACCCACGCACATACACGCCCCCATCCCCACCCCCACGCTCACTCACTAGCATTACAGCATGTTCAAGGGCAGCTCTTCTTTGCCCATCATTGCTCAGGCTGATGAGCCTGAACCCACTGGGTTTTGGGGAAAGGCCTTTACCATGCCACTCTGAGAAAGGCCGTCAACCCAAAATGTGAGTCTCTGTGTTCGAGCTCTCTCCTCAGCTGGCCATGCAGCTAAGTGTCGACCCTTTGAAAGCTCCTTGTCACCTGCACACCACTCCAGGAAGCTTATTTAGTCACAGCACTACAAGTGCAAGGTGCTGCACCTGGGGAGGAAGAACCAGCACCATACCTACAGGCTGGGGAACTCCCTTCTCATCAGTGCAGAGGCAGAAAAGGATCTTGGAGTCATTATTGATGACAAAATGAACATGGGCCGACAGCAGGGGGGTCAGGAAGGCCGACCACACCTTGTCGTGCATCCACAGATGCATCTCGAGCAGGTCCAAGGAGGTGATCCTCCGCCTCTATGCGGCACTGATCAGGCCGCAGCTGGAGTACTGTGTCCAGTTCTGGGCGCTGCACTTCAGGAGGGATGTGGACAGCATGGAGAGGGTCCAGAGGAGGGCCACTCGCATGGTCAGGGGGCAGCAGGGCAGGCCCTACGAGGAGAGGCTACAGGACCCAAACCTGTTCAGCCTCCACAAGAGAAGGCTGAGGGGCGATCTAGTGACCTGTTACAAACTAGTCAGGGGGACCAGCAGGCATTGGGGGAGTCCCTATTCCCCCAAGCACTACCAGGAGATAACAGTCACAAGCTGGCAGAGGGTAGATTCAGACTAGACATCAGGATGTGCTACTTCATGGTCAGGGCGGCTAGGACCTGGAACCAACTTGCAAGAGAAATGATGCTGGCTCCTATCCTGGGGGTCTTCAAAAGGAGGCTGCATGAAAACCTTGCCGGGGTCATTTGACCCCAGTACTCTTTCCTGCCATGGCAGGGGGTTGGACTTGATGATCTGCTCAGGTCCCTTCCGACCCGACCAACTATGAAACAGTTCTCGTCTAAAGTGGACCCAACCTTAACATATCGTTTGGGCCTCCATTCAGCCCAGCAACGCAACCTTATTGCTGATCTTATGTATATGCTCAACTACTTTCCTGGCCAGTGAGGTGCTGAAACACATACTTAAATGCTTGGTGGGGCTGGAGTCCTAACATAGCATCTGAATTGTATAAATGCCTAAAGGCATTTAAACACGTAGCTATATCTGCTCTGATGCACCAAAAATCCAGTGCATCGGAGCAGACTCAATTAACTGAGTCAGCAGAGCATGCAAACTGATGTGCCCGGTGCTGCATCGCATGCATTTGTATAACTGGTTAAATGTGCAGCAGCATACAGAATATGGCTTTTGAACTAAAGCACCTTTGATGTTTGAACTAAAACACCTCTGACTGCCATTTTTTCAGCGCTGTTGCACACTTCACCATTTATACAAATGTGTGCCACAGTACCGGGTGCTTTTAAAAATGCCCGGCGCTGAGGCACATACACATGCATGTGTACAAATCCCCTGAGTGACCAGCTCAGTTGAAGGGTGTAACCAAAGCTGCTTCAAGGTGTAAAGCCACTTAGATTAACCTGTCACAACTCACCCTGACTTTAATGGGAGCTCACCAAATTGTCTTTGAGGATTTGGGCCAGAGAGACCAACAGGTCTCTCAAAGTCACATAAGAAGTATGTGGTGGATTAGAAAACTGAACCCAAGTCTCCCAAGTCCCAGTGGGCATGTGTGTGTGTTCATGGGAGTGCCCCCCTGCCCCTACACTCTTCCCTGCAGCCATGAGCATGGGATGAAGTGCAAACAGACTTCCCAGCAGAGGAAACCACTCCTTACTTCCTCAGAAGACTCCATATCATGTACAGCAGGTAAAAGGCAAAGCTGTTCAGCAGATAAGCATTGACGGACGGCTTGATGAAGGAGAGCAGGGTGATGATGGCGGTCGTGATGGCAATCAGCCATCTAAACTGAGTCCTAGCAGGAAAGGACAAACAGAGATGGATGAGCATCACACAGGAGGTGGGTATGTTTCATGGCAGGTCGCAGCCCTAGCTGAGATGTGAGCAAGAGGGTCACCGCACTAACTTGGTACCCAACTCCTGCCCTTCAGGGCCTTGTGGTGTCGCAGCATGGAGCCCAAAGTCCAGCAGGAGAAGCCTCAGAGTTGCACCTGGCTGACAGCACGAGTGACCGAGCAGCAGCTAGACTGTGAAAGGCAGGAAAACAGGGACAGGAGTCTTCCCGGGATACCTGTTCTCTGCAGGAAGTCTCTCCCAAAGCCCAGCTCATTTGCCAAAAGCCTCATTTGAAGGCAATGTTATCTGATGCCCGCAGGATTCCCAAAGGAAAAGCAAGCTGGAACAAGGGCAAGATGCGGTCAGCATGACCCATCTCCTTTGTCACATTGGTGGGCAGAAAGCTAGGCAGACAGGACGGAGGTAAATGTTGCACAAGTAAGGACTGCAGGACTGAGGCCAGGGGCTGGAATTCCTCTCACTAGCACCAGTCAGGGTTTTTCCTGCAAACCCCTTTAGACTTTGAGTTGCTGAACAATAGGGCTCCCACATGGGGTATTCACATGCAAATCCCTTCCAAGTTCCCTTCTTCTCCTTCCTCCTCCAGCCCTGTTCCTGCAGTGAACTCCCAGTGACCTCCTTTTTTTTGCACGGGAATGGCTGACTCCAAGGGGAGGTTTTCACTGCAACTGTTAGCCTAGGCTAGCAGGTCTAGGTGAGAGCTTCCCCTACCTGTGTTACTGCACCCACGCCGCTTGTGACAGAACAAAGACACCTCACTGTCATCCCCATGCTTTTCTCCCTCAAAATATCCTGGAATATGCCCGGGCTAGGAATCAGATCACACTTGCCAGACTCTTTTGTGCTACTACCTAGTGCTGATAACTTTTTTGCCTTTCCTAAGCCTCATAAACAAGCAAGACCTCTGGCCTCATTGAGAAGTGAGGAGAGGTGGTAAAAGGATGTGGGCTTCTAACTTGGCAAACCCGAGTCTCATCTACTTGGCCATGCTGCTTGCAAGGGCCAAATGGATGCATTTGAGAGAAGTCATGTTTGGCTTCCTGCTTAGCTTTGCAAAGGCAGCTGTTAGAGGAGGCAGAGCTGCAAGCAGGTTAAACTGCCCTGGTTACCCGAATGAGCCTGGCTGCCAGTGGCCAAACTACTTCCAGCTGACCCATTGCCTGCATGGGTGTGGTACTAGCTCCCTGTTTCTATCACCTGTGCCCCAGTCCCTTACAGTTCCTGGCTAGCAATTGCAGCCTGGATCCCCCTGTTTTCTTCTGTGGCTGTACCCAGGAGGGCTGCCTATATTTTGGCCTCTTGCAGACCTTGGCTTCCAGACTCTAGCTGGGACCCCTGCTTTCTGACCTTGCCTGTTCCTGATCCCCTGAGTTGTGACCTTCCGGGGTTAAGCCCTGATTGCCCATGTGCTGGTTGTACCTGCTCCAGCTGATTTGACTTTCGCACAACTCCTGCAAGCTTTGCTAGGAGTATCCTTCACAGTTGCACTGACCAAGCTGCTGCCAGTGAACAGTGGTTCCAGCATGTGGTGCAGTAACTTGGAAGACAACAATTCTCAACCGGGGATGCTGTAAGATCCTTTTAAGGATGTTATGCGGCTGTTGCCAAGTAGAGCTGCCCTGCTGCACTTCTGTTTCTGGAAAATGCCACGTGGGACCAGACCAACAAGTGGCTGATAAAGGAGGGGGTACCCTGCTGCAGCCTGGCCTGACAGAAGTGGCTGCCAGGAGCCTGTTGGGCTCTCAGGCAGACCAGCAACACCACTGTGGACAGGATATAGTAAGTGTTGTCCCTACCTGGCAGGCAAGGGGTGTCCCCTGGGCTTGATGCATTGCGGCAAAGGCAGAGAATATGTCTCCTTTGCGCAGGGAAAAGGAGCGGCTCCTCCTGTCTGTATCAGCAGAGGTTGCCCCTAAATCCACAACAGTTATGGAGAGGTGCCTTGAGTCTAAGGTTGAGAGCCACTTCTGTAGTGTGTCCCCTCTCAGCAAGGTCAGCTACTGAATGTGGGACTTGATGGATCCACACAAGGGAAGGCTGAGATGTTATGGTTGACAAGGCAGCTGCTGTAGCCTGCAGGGTACATAGTAGCCGCACCTTTCTCACCTGTTCTTGATAAATTTTGGGAAGCGACTCGTTGGTAACCAAAAGGTATAGGTTACAGCCAGCGTCCAAAGGATGGAGAGTTCATCCAGCAGCTGCCCCACATAGCTTAAGGTCGTGTGAAAGTATACAGAGAAGATACCTGCAGTGAGTGAAGCTGGTTGGATTAATAATCCTGCTCCTCCCAATCCCCCTCCACCTTTCTAATTTTCTAATGGGGGCTGGGACAGACCTTGTGAAGAGACTGATTTTGAAGTTTCTAATGGGGGCTGGGACAGAAGAGAGCCATAGCACACATGCTACAAGCCCCTTCTCTGCCTTTCAACCCTTGCACAAGGTCAAATCCTGCCCAACTTCTGCTGAACTCCAGTGGATGCAGCAGTCAGACATGTAGGGGAGGGCAGGATTCAGCACCACCCATCTACCAGACAGTGGGATGTATCCTTTCCATAGGGCACTCTGCTGTAGGTGGGCAGTAAGAGACCCTGGTCAGGAGTCAGCAAATGGTACCTTTGAGCCTGGTTCTTATTTGCACTAAACCCCGTTCACACCACCCAGACAGGCTTGTAAATTGGCCTCAGCCTGGGATAGAGGGGGTCACTTCCATTTCCAGATAAACCCAGCAAACTTGCTATGTCAGACAGCCGTGGTGGCCTCAAGCACACTGCACTACTTCATGCACTCTGCCTCCTAAACCAGAATGGTGCAGGTACATCTACACCATGCTCTGGGTGTGCATTTGCCACTGATGAGTGACTGGACCAAATAGCCCAACCAGTGCTAATTAGCTGGCCAGCAATGAGGCCTGGGTGTAACTATACTGCTTCTAGTTTGAAAGGCAGCTTGGGTGGAGCCACAAGCCTGTTTTGAGGATGCCACTGCCTAGCATGATAAGCTTGCTGTGTAGGCGTGTTTTTCTTTCTTCCTATAGTAACTTCCACCCACCTCTCCCCGACTTTCCCTCCCACCCTAGTCCTCAGTGAGGAGCAGCCAAGAGGTTTGGCTCTGTCCACAGCAACTCCTACATGAATGTCAGCATGAATGCCTGCAAGCCAGACAAGCCTGATGTGCAGCTAAGTTCAATTTACTGGCAGGGGCTCACTCATATATTTAGATTCTGGTTCAAGTAGGTCTTGGAGTATGGGGTTAGTCTGGCTCCATCCCATTGAAATGATCTTTCAAGTTGCCCACCTGCTTATGAACCTTCTTGAATCCAAGAATCAGTGGGGACCAGTGGAGAGGCATCTCTGCTCCATAATGAGAGCCAGGGGTAGATCCAGAAACTGTAGGTTGTGTCCCTGAGCCAGTTCAACAACCTGAGACTCCCCCTCAAGCCTCCCTTGGGGGTGGAAGGTGGTTGTCAATAATAAAGTGGCTCAATTCAGACAGGTTCCCAGAGTTTTACTGAGAAGATTTAGTGCTTGTGAATAATGTCCTGGGCTGGGTTCTGGCTGCCCTTTTGATCGCGGAAAGAGGCTGGAGGAAACTTTACCCTAGGATCAAGGTAGGCTTGGCTTAAGCCAGTGATTCTCAACCATAGTGTCAGGGCACACTGGGGTACAGCCAAATCCTTTGAAGGTTGCCATGAGATGAGAGGAGATAAGCAAATAAACTAAGCGGATAAGCCAGGCTCAGGCCTGTCTCTGCCTGGATGATCTCACACCTCCATGGCCCAGGTAGGAGGTAAGCATTGTAATACATAAATTGATTTCTGAAATTGGATCCCACTCAATTCACAAAAGTTATGGAAGGTGCCTCAAGTCCAAAAAAGCTTGAAAACCACTCGCTTAGGCATAGGTAGTGTTTGTGGCACGCTCATTACAAGGATTCCCAGTGCAAAGCAGCAGCTCAGTGAAGGCAGCAGTAAAGGTCTGTTTAGCTTTTGCTTGGTGCCACTGACCGCAGAGGAGATGCCACAAATACTGTCTTTTGCCTGCCCTAAGCTGTGCCTTCAGTGCTGCACTTAGCCCAGCGTTGAGTCTGCCTCCTTGGCAGGTCCACTCTCGTTCCACTGAAACCTGCAGGCAATTGGGTTATGTTGAGCCTTTCCATAACCCTGCCACGTACCTATTGATAAGAGCATGGCGGAGAGATAGTACACAGGCTTTCTGTGCTCCTGGACATATTGTTTATTCAGGTGCAGCAGGACAGGAGAAATGATGAAGAAACTCACATTGCTGATCTGAAAAACAAACAGCAAACATATTCAATTTACAGGGAAAAGAACCCTGGGTGTCAATGGACAAGCCAGATCACTGCTGTGCCTCAGCTTCCCCATCTGAAAAATGGATACCTACCTTTGTTGAACCATAGGTGTCACCCAATCGATATTACTATTGACTGAAATTCAGGAGGCAAAGGTGTCATGCAGCAAATAGGACTGAAGCTGGCAGGAGAATTACCCTTGTAAGGTAGTGGCAGGTAAGGACTGCTGCCTTCTCTCTGCCTAAAGCAGTCTTTGGGGCAGAGGAAGGGAGTCAGCAGAGCTGTGGCAGGACAGTCTGTCCCAGTTTACTTAAACTGGATCGATCCTGTACCTGGGCAAATGAACAGAAAGGCCAGAGCTCTTCAGCCCCTGACCACCTCTGTCTTCCTCCTCATCCCTGGACTTCCTTCAATGCCCCTGTTATCATCTGTAGCATTCAGTTCATATTGGCAGGGAGGTAAGGACTAAGGAGTTTTACTTGAATAGGTGAATCAGCTGGTAAACCTGTTGGGGAGGGGGCATTTGCTGAGGGTGCAGTGCTGTGGAGCCAGACAAGAAGGGAGACAGGTAGGATAAGCCAGTGCACCAATGTATCACAAGAGTCAGGGAGTCAATACAGTTGCAACTGCATGATGAAAGATGCACTTTTTGTTAATGCTCTTAAAATGCATGTAACAGGATTATTCTGTACCTTCAAGGCACTCTGCTAACAGCATCTAATCAAGATCTCTTGATGTGATTCATGTCAAACAAGGCTGTGCCTACCCCGGGGAAGTAGTGAAGAAATACTGGGTCCTATTCCCAAGGCAATAGTTTTGGGTAACTTGCCTTCCCTCTTGTGATCTCAATTCCCTATCTTTGACATGGCAGTAAGGGTGACCATACAAAGAGCAAGAAAGGATCAGGATGCATCTAAGAGGTCAGCTGCTTCTAGAGAAGGTCCAAAAAATTCCCAAATGGTAAAAGGTAGATTAGATTTGGAAACAGCTTTTATCAGCAAAGGAGCTGGACCAGTGTGAAAGCCAGCCAAGGAATATTGATTCACATCTCTTCCCAGCAATAATGCCTGGATTCCTTAGATCCCTGGCACACGTTTCTTTAAAGGTGTCAGAGGATCTGAGCCCTGTTCCCAACAAGTGCAACCCTTTCCATGCTATATTTGCAATTTTGGGATAAGGGATCAGATCCCAGTCATGCCCTTTCTATTTGTTAGTAAAGGGAAAGCCCAGGATCATGATCCCAGGGTCTCTCTGCACCACCAAGTCAAGAGCCAGGGCATTTATACACATACCTTTTCATCCCATGACACGCTGGAGATCTGGCAGGTCCACATGTGAACTGATGCGCACTGCGCTGCATCGTGTGTGTTGTATAAGTGGCAAAAAGCGCACCAGCATGCAGAAAATGGCAGTGGCATGCTTTTGAACTAAAACACTTTGAGGTGTTTTAGTTCGACAGTGTGCCGCAGCCATTTTTGCCACACTGATGCACATCTTTTAAAAGTGCCCCGTGCTGTGGCGCAAGTGTGTGTACAAATGCATTGCAGCCTGATGTAAGCTGGTATTGTCCTGGGGCCAGGGCCAGCAATGAGCTGATTGTCAGCACCAGCCCTGGATGTGCTTCACATCTGATTTAAGGCACTATGCAAACCAGCCATAAAAATTTTCTACATCATAAGTGGAACACTTTTATGGCTGGTTTTTCATTTTATGGCACCTTTAAATTGGGAGCATGAGTAGCACCCTTGCCATCTATGCTGTGATTAACGCATTAATTGCAGCCTAAATGTTACCTGTAGAGTGGCCCTTAGTCAGATTTGGAAATTATAGCCCAGTGCTCTTAACAGTATCTATTTAACCCCTGCAAAAGTGAAACCCAGTCTATGCCAGGAGTGGTTCAAACAAGACTTGGTTTAACATCATGGCCCTCTGGCTTACACTGCCTCATGTGGCCCCAGAGCCAGTCAGGACTGATGTTGAGCTAAGACAAAGAGTGCTAACTGCCAACTGGAAATGCTCATATGTGCAATGTCTGTCTGAATTTCAACTTGACCTGGATGGTATGTTCTCTGGCTTGGCCTTTTTCATCCCAAGCCTAAACACACTGCAGAAGCTTACCAATGAAATGCTGTCTCCTTTAGGGTGAAACATTTTAGCTCTTTAAAAACATACAGGAGTGTCCCACAATGATTTAGCGAACTGATTCCTAACCACCCATGGCGCCTTGGGGTGCCATGAGATCCTTTTAAAAGGATTTGCACTATATTGGAAAAAAGGTTCTTTGGGTAGACATGCTGTCTTTTATTAGACCAACTAAACCCATGGAAAAATTGTTCTTTGCCAGCTTTTGGGCACAAACACCCTTTTTCAGGTGTAGGGAAAGTCAGTTGGTGTTTACGTGCTTTCCTAGGTAGAATAGAAGCCAAAATGCAAAATACAGGTCTGTGAACATGCAAATGCATGTCAGTAAGGTTCAAAAGGAATGGGAGACAATAGGTGTGAAAAGGCATGGCGGGTAGGGAAGGGGGAGAAGGTGATAAAATGTAGCTGGTAAAATGCAGACAGGGTATCTGATGGCAGGTAGGCCATAAATCCAATATCTATATTTAGTCCACGATTTCTTGCATCCAGCAGATCCACAAAGTGAAGCCCACAGGCCTGTGCAGGAAAGGTGCCCTGCAAACTCCCCCCAGGGATCAGAACCGAGAGACTGGCGAATGAATAGCCACCCTGTGAGAAGTGTGAACCCACGAGCAACCAGGCACTCCCGCCCGTGACAGATCCTTGGCGTGCACCCATCCCAGCATGCAGCTGCCACCTAACCTCCCCCACACACCCTCCACAAAGGCATCCAGCGCATTGCACAAGATGTACCACACCTCCGAAGATGCAAGTGCAAGATCCAGGATCAATCACGACAGCACTGATGTGGGGTGCAGCTATTAGCAGTGTTCGGTATGCAAACACTTACATAAGAATCATTAGCTAAACCTATAGTTCAAAAGCATGCCGCCACCATTTTCTCAGCCCTGACGTGGATTTTGCCACTATTATTACACCAGCTCAAATAGTATCAAAAAGATATTATTGGATTTACCCAAAGAACCTTGTTTAGCTAAACCTAGAGATTTCAAATAGGAATCCATAGGGTCTAAAACATTCTGGCCTATTGTGGTCTTTCAGGATACTTCACAAGAGAGGAATTTCTCAATTATTTTGCCATTGTTAAAAAAAAAGAAAAAGATGTGAAAACTAAAAACAGGCATTTTTTGAAGGGTGCCTTGAGTCTAAAACAGTTGAGAACCACTGTTTTAGAGCAAAAGGAATCTGGGTCCACCTGAAGCTGCTAGGGGAAGGGAGGATGTTAGGATGAGCAAGGAGGCAAGAACAAATATTCTGAGTACAAGTGGTTGAGCCCTTGGTATAATCTCATCTGAAAAGTAGCACTTATTTTGCAGGGGAGGGGAAGTGGGGAGCACAGCTTAGTTTTGCACTTAGCATCCCTTGTGCTCTGAGATTACTTGTAACCTCACCACCATGGTCCTTCCTTTTGTTCCCATGCAGGTGTTGACTTGGGCCCAGTTCCTATGATCAGGTCTGTATTAAGCAACTCCTTGCATCCCTCTGGGCCCTCGTGTGCAAGCTTTGTTTGACTTGTGAGGTCCAAAAGGCCCTAAGTGGATAATAAGAGGGCTCGAGTGTACACTTTAGTAGTTATATGTATGATACACAACCTAATATGTTCAGATTACACATCAGCCATGTGATACACAACCGAGGCTGCTCTCTTTTCATTGCAGCATGTTAGTCTTGAACCTCATCAAGCCTGTGGGGAGACAAGCTAATGCTTTTCTTCATAGCATCTTTCAGGCCAAGGAGAGCTGCCTGTTCTTGGTATATTTATTACCCAATCCAGCTGTATTTCCACTCTTGCCTGGGAATTTAGCCAAGGCTAGAATCAGAGCAATCTTATCCATCACTCAGTTTTTAGGTTCAGACACATCCACCAAAGGGAAGTTCTGGTCCTGCTGCTGTGATCAGTGATAGACAGAACAAAAGAGAGGGAGAAAACAAACCAGAGCTATAAAATTACAAATAGGCTGTGAACAAAAATGCCTCAAAATTGAGTAAAGAGGTTCTTGGAGAACACAAAGGAGCAACAGAGCAAAAATGCACATAGAGTGCAGCAAAATGCAAATTGCAAGAATGATCTTATGGCATTGCTGGTTGCTCAATTACCAACTCAGCAGACCAGAGTTAGGAAAAGCAGATGCTAGAGATTTCACACAGGGGTGTAACCCTTGCTGCTATGTGCATTGCATCACCATCTTTTACTGACCTGATTTCAACATTAGCATTTAATTAGTACAGTAGACAGAAAACAACAAGATCAGATATTAAAGAAGAGGTATAAGGAGGTGCAGTATGCCAGACTGGAAAATGCGATGATTAAATTCAAGAAATTTTTTAAAACTGTAAGTGAATCCAGGGCACTGGAGCTTGATGGTTAAATACTGGAACTCCATAACATTGCATCTAGTAGGAACATAAAGAGACAGAACTGGAAAAATCTCTCCAGTCTCCTAGCCCAGTCCCCTCTAATTGCAGGTACCACGTCATACCATTCCTTCCATAAATTTGTTGAGTGCCATCAAAAGCAGCTAATTTTCCCCCCTGTTGCTCCAGTTGGAAGGCTGTTTCAGAACCTCTTTGCTCAAATAGCTGGGAACCTCCTTCTAATTTCCAGCCTCAACTTCATCATGGCCAGTTTAAGCAGGTTGAGATACCAACTTGCAACCGTCTCCACTGAACTCTTAGGAAAGTAGAAATCAGCCACATAGTCTGTGCACAGATGGCAACAGGAATTCATGTGTAAGTGTGAGCCATCTCACTGGCTTTCTAGCTCTGCAGTTCACACAAAGGCCTAGCTCCCAGGGGACAATGAGTGAGTTTTAGGTCTTGTCCATGTCATAATATTTGACAGGCTTCTCTGTTTCTATTTAGGAGAGAACTTGGACTGGAGTAGTAAAGTATGCTGCGTTTGCAGAGCTTTATGCATTAGGAAAGCTATCTATCTGAGGAGGGCCTAGGACTGAAGTATAAGGGCACACTGAAGGTTGAAATATAGATGTGGGTATGGGGAGTCCTGCAAAGACCTGGCAACCTATGTGGCTTTGGCCATTGCTGTTTACTGACCCTGAATTCATTTTGCATGAGAAAGAATGTCTTCTGGTGAAAATATTAGAAGCGGCAGAAAGAACTACCAGGCAATGCTTAGCATTAGGTCCCAGGCAGGCTCTGCAATGCTGGACTGAGACTACAGTTGTTGAGCCCATCCTTTGAATCCATCTTTTGCTATAGTTGCTTTCAGAGGAACCAGAAGATGCATCCAAATGATGCCTGCGTCCCACTGTTAGGCATACCCATGGCTTGTTTTATGTCCGGTGGCTATTTCAGCTGGCATCCTCTAAACCCAACATGCATTGCAAAAGGAAGCTCTGTTTCTCTGGCAAATCCCTATTGGGTTTCATGGGCATTACTGGTTGCCTTGACACATTTTTCTTTTCTCACAGGATGCCTCTGACTTCACAGTAGGCACCACATTTCCCTCGTGAGGCTCTCTCCTGAGCATCTCTCTTTCCATTCACAATCATTTGATATTCCTGTTGCTACAACAGCAATGGTCCACAGAGGGTTTACTTTTATGGCTATCTAATAGCATGAAGTTTAATCGCTTTGGGTGGAGTTTGGAAAAGCGCCCATTGAAAATTAGTGGAAACAGAGTATTTAACTTCCTCGGTCCTTTTGAAATCTTGCTACCATATGCATTTCAGTTCATTGCTAATTTTTTCAGGCTGGAACTCAGAGCAGGACCTGACTTGGTGGCAAACTGAACAGGTTACTAAATTGATGATAAGTACAGAAGGCAGCTGGAGCATTTTTTTTTTCTTTTTGGCTACTGTGTGCTCCAAAGTCTAAGAACAATTCTGTCACAATAGCAGCTTAGGCATAGTTAGCTTAATGTGGGGGTTTATGGAGGCAAGATGTTCACTCGCTAGGTCCTATTGGGCTGGGAATCAGACTTGCCTGACGTTGGAGCCTACAGGGCCTCAGCAACTAACCACAGGAGCAGACACCAGAGAGGCTGTCCAGATCAGAATATCAAGTTCCTGGAAGACAGTTTGGTATAACAAGAGACTAGACCTGGTGTATGAGCTTTCCACTTGTCATGCATCCAGGTTACAATCTTTTCTCCTATGCTGATGAAGGGCGTTTGTGCCTGAAAGCTTGCAATTAAAAAACTTGTTTTTGTATGCAAAAATCTAGTTGGTCTAATAAAAGATATCAACTCTACAACGAGTCCTGATTAGGTCTGTCATAGCACTCATCTAGATGCATGGTATTCTGGGTGATAACAACAATAAGCCATAGACAGAGATTTCCAAGCCGAGTAGAGATACTGGGACTGAACAGATGGCCGAACTAGTTCAGATGTCATCTGATGACTTTGTTCATGTTGTGTCTCAGCTGAGAGGCCATGCACCTGGCCTACATTGTGAGAAAGCGTGATGGAAAGGGGGTGATTCTCAGGGAGGTAGGCCCTCTCCTCCCTCAGTGCCCTTGGACTTGATAAAGCCCTCTTGCAATTCCCTATAAGTTCCTACTCCACAATGTGATGGTTGGGTCTGTAGTCTCATTATCGTCAAAACAGCACCTACGAACCCTAACTACAACTAGATCTGTACAGACGAGATGCATAGTGAGATGATTTGTGTTGCTCAGACCTGTGAGAACAGAGACTCCTATGTGACATAACACAAGACAAGATCAGGCAACAAATTTCGGTCTTGAGAAAAGTGTACTTGTTGGGTTACTCGTAATCACAAATGTTCTTGCTTTGAGTTTAATTATGGATGAGATTAAGACTGCTTAGAGAGATTATTTCTATGGGTACTTGCATAATAGAGAACAAAGGTGGCATGAAGGAAAATGCCTTGAAACAACCTGTGGCTCACCCAAAAGTAGAGCTCCAGCTTATAAGGGATTGCTCCGCCCTGACACGGAGGGGCTGGGGCCTCGGGGCAGGGGGCTGTGGGTCAGGAGAGGCACTGGGTTGGGACTGGCCATTGATGTTTGCAAATGGGTCATGGTACAAAAAAAGCTTGAAAACCACTGCTTTAAAAGAAAAAACTGTCACTGCCTTGCTCTGTGGCAGGGGTGGCCAAACTTCTTAACCAGTCAAGATTTTGGTTTGCAGCTAAACATGGCCAAGAGCCATAGGGCACAGCATTTTTGAGATGTGCATGCCCCAGAGTCAATGATGTGTGCACAGTGCCCCAGCCCAGAGAAGAATTTGTTGTTAAGCAACTTCTTAGAAAAAATAATAAGCAAGAAAGGAAGAAAATCAGGAATACAACGTAATAAATGCAGAGGAGAAAAGGAATGTTTTGATCTTACTACTACTTTCTTCAGGCCTGCCTTTAAACTACATGTGGCTTGCAAGTTGCATTTTAGCCACCCCTGGTTTATGATGTCTCTTAAACAGAAGAATAAGGCACAGCTGGTGTAGCTGAAGTAGACATAACTGCACTGGTTGAGAAGAAGACAAAGCAAAACATTTTAGCAGCAAAAGTGCTGCTAAAATCCTGAATGACCAGCTCCAAACCACAATGGCAGGGAACCAGATGCGGCGGGGGAAAGCTTAATAGAAAACATCCTGAATCTTCATGGAGCCAATTGCAATAGAAAGCAGAGAAATAAAGAGAAAAGGCCTGATTTGCTGCTGCCGTGGTTTACACAAGTGCAAACCAGGCATAAACTGCTGCCTTGCTGATTTAAGGGCAGTTTACATTCACTCTGTACCAACATAAATGATGGCACAGCGTGTAGGGGGCCAGGCTGATGAACTTTGTGAAGGACAAAGCAAGCTAACTCTGGGGAGGATGAGGTTATCTATTCCATAGGGGACTGAGTCACAGAATCATTGGGTTGAAAGGGACCTGCAGGGTTATCTGGTCCAGCCACAAAGTCATGTCAACACCCAAGCTAGTTATACTAGGATCTAACTAAGGTTATCCCAGATGATTTGGCGAAGGGAGTTGGGGTGATGTTAGGAACACTATGAAAAGTTCAAGTCATAGAATAAGCTGCAAAAAGTAGGCTATAAAGGGCTCTGCAGTGGGGGGAGAATCCTTGAAGTTCCCCTTTGAGCCTGATACTATCAACTTTTGTGTTAGAGCCCAAAGATATTCCTTGCTCCCCTTCCCTCCCCACCACAACACCTTCTGTAACTTCAGCACCTCATCAGGTTACCAGCACTGGTTAGGACACCATTAATGGTTACAATCTATGAATGCATCACCAGGGACTACTGTTCGCTGTTTCTATTGTGCGCACACACCCAAAGGATTCAGCAAAACATCTAGCATCTTGTCCAACCAGTGACTGAATGACAAGCAAGCAGAGCACGCCAGCCGTGAGCTGGAACAGACTAATCCTCCAGTTTAAATTAATCATGCAAGACCTGAGCCAAAGCCTGTAAAAGACAATGGGAAGATTCTCACTGACACCCACAACCTGTGGATTAGGCCCATGCATGATGAATTCTACTGTTCCAGGGTAAGAAATGCAGTGAATGAATGCTACCACAGGCAACTCCAGGACACTGCTTCTGTAGCCTAGATTTCTGCCTTCCTCAACGGTGAACCTCAAGAGCAAACTCTTGCAAGTACCATCAATGCATCTCCCTCCACTGCATCAAGCTCACCTGGGAAAAATATGTGGCTTTGACACAGAAGAGGGCTCAGGAAGTGAAAACTGCACCTGCATAAGACTTGGATACTGGTGGAAGAATGGTGACAGCAGTTTATCTTGAGGACTGTGTTTGCCCCTTTAACTGATCCCCACCCTTGGTTACCCGAGTGCAGTCTCTGTTAGAAGTAGCAGTTTTTAGGAAAGTTTGCCTGGCCAGCTGAATGCCACTGCTTCTTTTGGATGTGGGCCGCACCCCAGCGATCCAGGTATTTGTCATCGCAGGAGCAGAGGAGTGCAATGAGCTCTGCATGGGGAATGCATTTTAGCATGATCTAGAAAATGCAGAACACACCTGCTTCCACAGAAAGCAATGCCTCTTACTAGGGCCCAACTGAACCGGTCTGAGACCACAGTTTGCTTTCCAGAGGACTGGAAATGGCAGTGTCTGATCCACAAGCAAAAGGATCTGCATTCCAGGAAGGTGCTACAAAAATCAGTCAGTGCAGTATTTGCCACTAGTGGCCTAGCAGCAGCCACCCATAGCAGTGACTTCTAGGTTTGCCTATTGGAGAGCATGAGATAAATGATGCAGTTTGCTGAATGGTGCATTGCATGAGTGAATGCTGTAATCACATTCTCCTTGGAGAGAGCAGGAGTGTGTGGGTGTGGGGATGTTTGCTGGGACAAGGTCTGGAAGTGTTATACCATGATATCAGGGCCCAGTAGAAAGGAGCTCTTAGGGACGGGCATAGAGGATGGTTTTAAAAGTGAAAATATGGCCAGTTTACCCAGTGGGGGACAGACATGTAGAAATGAAAAGAATGGACTTGATTCTCCTCTGGCCACAGGCCTGAATATTCTCACTCCCACTGACTTTCATGGAGAAGCTGTAAGTGCCCAGCAGCCAGGAGCCAGCCTATATGCCTATAAGCAGGTCTGAAATGATCTAAATCCATTCCCAAACAGGACAGTGCTTGCAGATGTACTTCAATCCGAAGGGATTAAATTCACCCTTAAACACATACTTTAGGGAACTTTTCTTGGCCTGGGATGATTTGAGTGACTCAACTGCAGAAAAACTGTAGTGAGTGAGATCAGTGCCTGAACCAGAAAAAAAAGCTCTTTCCCTCACTGGAAGCAAGTGTGTTGTGTTCAGTTAGAGAGAAACAATCACTTAATCCCCAAAAGAAACTCCATGCCGTTTACCCGTTGGCGTAATCTGTTTTCACTCTTCATTTCAGTTGTTCTCTCCTGCAAGGGATAAGTTGGTGCAGGAGTCGTGGCTAAAAGGAATTTTACTCAACCTCGTTAGCATCATAACGCTGGCTTAATCTAGAAGTACAGGTGCTAATCCTTTGATGCCAAATTGATATTTAGCAGAATTGTCTAAAACTCCTAATCTAGAAATCTTAGTTACATTTCCAAAAGTGATTTGGGCACTCATGAGCATGTCCCATTGAAAGCTAAAGGGATGTGAGCTCCTATAAGTCAGACTTTCAAAGATATGTAAGATTTCTGAATGGGTCTAAGCAGAGTGAGGTCCTCAGGCTCCTATTTTCATTTTAGGAGTCTGAATATCCTTGAAAATCTTCCCTTAAAGACCCACGTTCTTTGAAAAATGGCTTCTGAAAATGTCACCTTTCCATTTATTTAGGTGCTTAAGTATGGATTTAGGGCCAAAGCTTTTCACGAGGACTTGTGCCCACCTGGAGATGCCCACCTGAGTTACAGATTCCTCTGTGCTTTTAGGAACTCTAGCCATTGTGGAGTGGCTCTGGCTGGGCTCCTAAAGATTGACACCCCAAAGTAACTAGTCACATTTTAAAAAGCAGGTCTGTGTGTGCAGATGTTAGTATCTGCCCCAACATCTCCCAGTCTGTTCTCATGAGATCCTCCAGCAGTAATGCATTGAGAATGGCAGGGCAGGTTACACACTCAGGAGCTTTGTGATCGGAAGGGGTCTCAAGTAGCTACATCATTTAGCATTACTTGTAGCAGTTACGACAATTTGGGGGGGGGGGTGTATAAAAGGGATGCAATTTGTACCTAAATCTGGAGTTCTGCCTGGACTGAATTCAGCCTTGGTACAATGCCCTTTGCTGTCAGTAGCACCTGTGCCTGCTTGCTATAGTGTGGGATCTTCCCCCCACCGAGGCTGGCATGTTTTGAGTTAGTGCCCTAATTGAATAGGCCTAGCAGCAGAACAGACGCTGATAGGCATTGGTCCTGCAGGTTCTCCTGTACTGTGCTGAGGGAACTAGAAGGCAATTCTTAAAACCAGGAAGTATAAAAAATGAAGGAAGCACTTTTATGGGTGTTGAGAAATTCAGGAGTGAGAGCTGTTGAAGGGACATAAATCTACATGAGTTAGGTGCCTCTACATGTGCAGTTAGCATGTAGCAATAAACTTCGGCGCAGTTCGCACAAGAGCTTATTGCTCCTGGGTGCAGTATTTACTTGTGTGCCTATGCTCACAGAACATTGAGCCAGGATGGAGAGGCCTCGGCTGGCAGGAGGCCCACAGCATCAGCCTGCCAGCCTGGGGCTGCTCTGCCCTGGTTCAACATGTTGCGGAGGGGCTGGCTGGAGCAGAGGGTGATACAGCGCAGGGCTAGCCAGCAGTCATAGCACCCTTGTGCCCCAGCCAGCTCTGGTCACCATCTTCACATACATTTTGGTGTAGGTAACTACTCTGCTGTAGGATTTGTTGTCCAGCACTACTATCTTACAGCAGAGTTAATTTACTGTGTCCTAGTATGGGCGCACGTGTAGACAGTGATGCTTTACTGCGGAGCTAATTAGCTCCATAGTAAGGTGTGTGTGTAAATGCACTCACTGTGTCTAATCCAGCTGCAAACCATTGGGACAAGGAGGAAGCATTTTC
This sequence comes from Crocodylus porosus, assembly GCF_001723895.1. NCBI lineage: Eukaryota > Metazoa > Chordata > Crocodylia > Crocodylidae > Crocodylus > Crocodylus porosus. The sequence goes on along the minus strand of NW_017728905.1, from coordinate 2,770,949 downwards.
AGAGCAAGGTTACTCTATCACTGCTTTCTCACTCTTTCTTAGTCCTGGGCTCAAATCCTAGCATAGAGCAAGCACAGAGTGAGGAGTTTCAGCTCTGAGCTTTGCCTTTCCTGTGCATATATCTGCTGTATAAGCCTTGCTGTGGATACACCATGCATGGCAGGAAAGCTGCAGGACTGGAATATCAGGATTTTTAACACTCTGGGTAAAGGAGCATCGACAGAGCTCACAGGGGAGCTCACAGGGAACCTGTCCCACACCTACTGACAGCAGCCAAAGCTATTACCAAATTACTTTTATAGGCAATGAACCTCCCACCCAGCAAGGGACCCGCAGCCAGGCAACAAAATTCAAGAGTCCCTGGAGATGGCAAAAACACAAGCCCACTTCTGAGAGGAGCTTGGTCTATCCCAGCTCCATGAGCTGGTTCCCCCGACAGATGCATTCAGCATCATTTGCCCCATGCCCCCCATTTGCGAGGAAGCAGCTGCACACTCACCGTGTTGTAGTACTCTGCAATGGACCGCGAGTGCTCAAAGTTGCCTTCGCACCAGTCCACTTCTGCGCTGAGGTAGGAAAATATGCTTGGCATTCCTGGGCTGTCTTTGCATAGGGAGAGAAGCTGGTGAGTCTGTGCCACAGAGGAGGGGGACTAACCAGCTCTGCCTGTCCTGCATCTCCATTTCCACATGTTCCACCAATCTGTTCAAGCACAATTGCAATGTCCTCCCTGCTGCCCCAGCCTCTTGGGCTTCCTGATGCATGTGGAAAGGCAGCATGTTCATTCACATCCCTCCACGACTCCAGGAATGCTCATCATTGCTCCAGAAACGCTTCCCATATGTGAGCCCTGGACCTGCCGCCAGGACCCCTCTCAGCTCTGTTGTCCATCCCCAGTGGCCACCTCTGCTGCTGGTGGTCCTGTGTTTCAACCCAGCTCTGTTTCTGTTTCTTCTCCCTTAAGTTCACTTTCATGGTTATGCAGAAGAGCTTCTCATTTGGGAAACGGGAGTAAAGTCCCTCCCAGGAATGGCTGAGCTCTGCTCCCTGGGTTTATTCTTGTAAATCAGCTGTTCCCCCACAATTTCTCCAGGGATTAATTTCATCCCTGGGCAGAAAACTGGCACAGCTTCTAGGCTGTGCTCACCTCTTGGTCTGAGTGGAGCAAAGGGATTGTGCTGCCCCTCTACACCAGGTGAACTCCACCTTTAGTGCATAGCTTAGGGAAATGATCTTGCCAACAGATAAGAAACTCCTCTGGGTAAATATAGAAGTGAAATGAAGGGGAAAGAAACAGAAATGGAGCTGGGTTGAAATACAGAACATGTGGCTGCATAGACGTGCTGTAGTGACATGCAGCTTCAGTGTGTGCTGATCTGTCATGCCTTTGGAGATCCCAAAACATCATGATGATGACTGACAGCAGAAGACGCCGCATTTTGAAACAGCAGACAGTAGAAAGTGGAATGCTTTGTCTCCTTTCCTGCTTTCTCTTGAAAGCCAAAGGTTGTCCCTGTCCCAAAACAGACCTCAACTTCAGTGTTCTTTTTTTTTTTTTAAAATCAGGTCCATTATTCTGTATTTTGGACTGGCACCCCAAAAGGATTTTTCAACCCCATTTCAACTTTCTGTCCTCTGTGTGAACTGGCACTTAAAAAACTTAGTTGTGAAATGAGTGTTTCATCACAGTAGTTTAGCAATTGTAACACCTTTATGATAAAGTGTGAGCTTTTTAGTAGAGCTAAGTCTTAGGAATGTAACTTCCATTGCCTTTTGATGAAACCTAGAGTTTCAACAGGGATTGATAGCTAAGGGGAGGGCAATCTGAGAGGTGGTTGTCCAATATCAGGCATTTCAATCCCAATACCCCAGATCATTGATCGCTTTCTACAATCTTGGCTGTTGCTCCTAAGTCACTTAGACACTACTGAAAATGCCACCTTAGGTTTAAATACCTGATATCTACAGAAAAACCAACAAGATTTGGGAATCTGAATTCTTTCAACACAATACAAAGATAACAAGTGTTGTAGTTACATTTCTCCATATCTGTGAAGTCTAAAATACAGAATGATAATACTAACCTCACTGTGTCTTACATTTTTAAAGCACCGATAGGCAACAGCCTAACGGGTGAAAATGCTGATCTAAGAAAAGCTTATTGCTACACATTTACAACTTGCACTTTATAAGTGCTCCTTTATAAAAGTGAATGCAGAAAGTCAAATTTTACTCCCAGTTATACCAGTGTCAATCTGAGATAATGGATTTATTCCAGATATACAATGGTGCCAATGAGACCAGTTTCCTCTCTTTGCATTTTCCAAAGGAATGTGAAAGGGAGAGAAATGGGGAAAGCCACATTAAAGCAAATGTATTGTACACAAAGCACAAGCAAACTGAGCCATCCCTCATCATAGTCCAGGTTAATGGACTACATTTAAGACACTCGTGCAGTTCCTCAGCACGAGTGGAGACATAACGATAGAAAAATAAAGAAAATAGAAACAGATTAAAACAATGGGGCCTGATACTTTCTGGCCCAGCACTTCAATGTGGTCATCTGTATCCCAGCAAAGTGCATGTATACCAGCATCATCCTGATCCCATAGCATTTTGCATCTACATTGCACTCACTTCTGCACTGCTGGAAATGATGACATAAGGTGGGAGGCAAGACAGAAGCAGGGCTTCCTGCAGAAAATAGCCCCCATCAAGAATTGGATAAGAGATGCAGAGGAAGCCCAGGTAAAAATATCACAGAAGTCAGAGAAACAAAAGAGGAAGACTCTAAGCAAATCTGGTGTTTGTGTCTCATACAGGTCTAGCTTACCTGTGCACCCTCTCTCAACTCACGGCTGCTTTCGCACAGAGCAGCAAGCTGCCAAGAGCTCCAAGGTATTTCTGATTGCCAGAGTCACTCCTAACTTGCTCTGCCACTCCAGTTTTAAAGGAGCGCCTACAGTGTGAGGTCACAGGGAGCCGTTGGCAGAAAGCACCAAATCACTTTTGCTTTGTCTCCAGATGAGACACTTTCCAGATGAGACACAAGCAACACCTCCCATGACACTTTCCAAGTACTATAGAACTGGGTGAGTGAGAGGCTTTGAATTACTGAGCCTTGCCGAGACAGAGGTAGGAGCCGTGGAGCTGGGAAACTGGAAAAGCAGCTGCAAATACAACCAGAAATGACTTCAGCATGTCCGAGCACAAACATTAGCACTATGCATTTCCCCAAAATGTGCACATATCCTGGTACAGCTGGTTGACAAATGATAGTAATTTTCACCAAAAAGATTGAAAATGTTCAAGTTGCTTCATTCTGCAGAGTTCAAATTTTTCGAGGGGTTTTTTATTCATTACCTTGGGTAGTTTCATGAACCAGCCTTGTCCCCACGGTTTTTTCAGCAATTTGCATTGTTTTCCTGTTTACCAAAAAAACCTGGATTTGGGAACACGGGGCCTTTCTGATGACAGCTTTGAAACCATCTGTGCTAAAATCAATGCTGCCTTTTACAAATGTTTAAAATATTGTTTGCAGCAAAAAAAATGTTCCCTGAAGTCGGCAGTTTTTCACACGCAAAAAAAATCTTAAAAAATTAAAAATGAGTTTTGAACAAAAAAAAGGGATGTTGGGAAAGTTGTGTCCAGCTGCATGTACTGAAGTATGTACAATGCCTACCTGCCTTAGTAACACAGGTATTGGCAGACTGCATTACACCTGTTAGTCCAGCATTTTCTTTCTAAACCATGGTCAGAACCAGCTGCTTGAAAATAAGATTTCAAAATCTTGCAGAGAGCAGTTAAAGGATATCCCTGTTCGAATTTGGCTCATGTCCTGCCACCGGGGAGTTTAGATCCCTGCTAAAACGCGTTGGTTCTGTGTTATTGCTCCCGCTCTGGAGGTGTGCGTTACTTCTAGAGAAATGGCCCGGACGCACCCGGCCTCCCCAAGACCCTGTAGCAATTAGTCCCAGAGGCCAGCTGTGTATTGTGCAGGGAAGTTCTTCTTTTCATCAGTCACAAATTTGCTACCTTTTGCTTTCCCTAAATGCCACCTCGTCTCTATTGCTGCAAGAAGAGGTCAGGAGAACACGTACGTTTTGGCCTATAAAGTCCTTCAAAGCCTGAACTTGCACTTTTGAGCATGCACAAAAGTGCATGAGAAGCATGGCACCTACCTCCTGTCTGAATACCCAGCCTGGAGTGATCACACCCCACCGCTCACACCTGCTGGGCCTGGAAATGACGCAGTGGAGCTCCCTTGAAGGCATCCCCTCCCATCACTCCTGCATGTGGGAAACAGAGATCTCGAGAGTGGCAGCCTCATTTCCCCATTGATAGGTATGGGGAGGGAGTGGATGGGCAGGGCATGCACAGGAAACCACTGGAAGAAACCTTAAGAAACCACTGGAAGCTGCCCAATCCTACCCTCTGCCAAGTGCTCCAATGGACTCATGCCAATATGACTTGGTCCATTTTGTTATGGCATCATTTCTACCCAACCAAGCCAAGACATGATACATGGCAGCCAAACATCAGAGCGAGAAATGATCTGGGAAGAAAAAAACTGTTTTATACGCTCTTTTATGAGCCGCAGTCTTTCTTGCATAAGTAAGTACATCACAAACATGTCCAGGGAGGGGATCCTTCCCCTCTATGTAGCACTGGTCAGGCCACAGCTGGAGTACTGTGTCCAGTTTTGGGTGCCACACTTCAGGAGGGATGTAGATAACCTGGAAAAGGTTCAGAGGAGGGCCACCTACAGGAGGCCTACAGAAAAAACCCTATGAGGACCGACTGAGGGACCTGAATCTCTTCAGCCTCTGCAAGAGAAGGCTGAAAGGTGACCTGTGGCTGTCTACAGACTCATCCAAGGGGCACAGCAGGAAACAGGGGATACAACGTCTACCGGGGCGCCCCTTGAGATCACTAGAAACAATGGTCACAAACTGAAGGAGAGCAAATTTAGACTGGACATCAGGAAAAAAAATCTTTACAGTGAGAGTTGCCAAAATCTGGAATAGGCTTCCAAGGGAGGTGGTGCTGTCCCTTCCTTGGAGGTCTTTACGAGGAGATTGGACAAACACCTGGCTGGGGTCATCTGACCCCAGCGCTCTTTCCTGCCCAGGGCCAGATTCGATGATCCCTTCCGACCCTAAAATCTAAGAAATCCGTGCAGAGGTCATTGAGTCCAACTCCCTGCCTGAAACAGGATCATCGCTATCTAAACCAGCCCATTCAACAACCATAATCTAAACTCTACATAAGACTATCCTCAACCCTGACACAGCACAGACCTAACACCCTAACCTGCCACAGATAAAGCAGGGGAACCACAGCAGCCAATGTCCCGTGTCTATAAAATGTTGTCAATATAGTCTAAAGAGGTCCTGGGTAGAGGGCCACGATGCCCGCTACAGAGGAAGGTAAAACCCCTCCAGGCCAGGCCAATCTGACCCCAAATATGGCTACTGCTCTGACCCTGAACAGAGGGGCAAGACCTTCTAGGCAGGAACCTCTGGCTTTGCTCCTAGCAGGAGAATAGCCACCACTCAGTTGAAGTCCCCAGCCTTTGCTGTAGCCAACATTCAATGCCTCTGGGGAGGCTTAAAAACACTATGACACATATAGCAGAAAAAAAGCTGGGGTGGGAGCAACCAGCAAAGCCCAGAAGCATGGGACATACCCATGGTAGAAAATGAGCCTAGCTGCACCTAGATCATCCCTGTCCAACCCAGCAAACTGGGATCAGGTTTGCTTGACACAACATTTTTCATAAATGCATACCAGCCACTGGTGATCAGCCTTTCTTCCCCAGATGCTTGCAAATGGACTTCTTTAGGATCTGGTCCAGTAACTTCTCAGGTATTGAGGTGAGGTTAACTGGTTTGTAGTTCCCCAGGCCCTCCTTCTTGCTGTTTTTAAAAAGGGCACTACTTTGGCCCTTTTCCAGTCCTCAAGATCATTGCCAAGGGCTCCAAGATCCCCTCTGCTAGTTCCTTCAGGACCCAGGATGAAGCTCATCCTGCCTTGCTGACTTGAATTCATTCAGACCCAACAAAAGCTCTCTGGATCATCTGTTATCTCCTCCCTCAGCTGCCCCCCTTCTTTATCCAGATAATCCCTATTAGGTGTCTGGCAGCTTAATTATTTTTGTGAAGAGGCAAAGTAGCTATGGCTCACAATTGCAATGATTTTTGCAATACGTAGCCTTTCATTTGAAAACTGCATTTCTCTGTAGGAAGCTAGGGGAATGTTGCAGTTAGAGAAGGATTTGGGCCAAACTGTTGTAGCAAGTCAATGGCAGATTGTAGACTGGAATCCAGGAGTCCTATCTCTCAATGCCTGCCTGAAACCATTAGATGCTATCTGAATATAGTCATGATGGTAGCCCCTGTTAGCAGTCTAATCTATTTTTGTATTTACTCCTACCTCCTTTGCATGTTGCCTTAGCTCAAGGCATGCAGGCTCATGCTTTCAGATGCAAATAGTCAGGGCTTAGTCTCTGCAGATGACCTGCTCTACAGGAGTTGGTATCTCATCTTGCATATATTTAGAAGTTAGAAAACATTTCTTATCCCTTATCTCCCCTAGGAAGAGATCATGCTTTCTAAGATAGAAATCATACTGTGCGCTGCCTGGAAGTAGTAATAACAGCATAGGTGATAAGTAGTAATAACAGCATAGGTGATGCATAACAGGGACTTGGGGGGGGGGGGCACATACCCCCACCCAACAGGGAGCTCACCAGCTCTGCCCCTGCTGCTGCCAGCGGTGCCTGTGGGTGCCCCCCCAGACTCGGGAGGCACCAGTCATCCATGAATGGGCAGCAACAACCAATCACAAAAGACTTGACAGAGCCAGAAAAAGCTCTCTTATCATCTCCGTTCTGTTGGGATCACCAAGGACCAGCTTAATTTCTTAGTGTTCATTTAAGGAGGCCTGTAAAATCTGCTGCTCTGCACAGGGTAAAGACAGTTGGAAAGCTCCAGAAAAGACAAACAAGGCAGATCACACCCTGGGCAAGGTGTGGCTTCTGTATCTAATCGGTAATCACTGACCCTCTTGCCTTTTACAATATAATTGTAACTGTAGTTACGCAAACCAAACTACAGCTCCTCAGAATGTTCTCAAGCCAGTATTTCATTGCTGCTATGGGCAATTTCCCACTGAGCCAAGTACCATCAGCTGTATTACATAATTGACTACATTCTTTATAAGTTATACCTGTAGCCTAATTTACTCAGATAAACCTCATTTTTTTTATGCTGGTGAAGATTTCAGGCCAAATACTCCAATGAGTCAAATAAATAAATAGCAAGAAGACCTAGTGCTATGCTATATTGCTGCACTCTAAGAACACAGCTTGGGAGGGAGATTCTCCCTGTGCTCTAGCATCTAATATTGGGCATTTGTCATGGGGTTGCCCAATCACAATGCAAGAAAGCAAACATCATGGATATTTCTGCTTCTGTATCCTCAGGGATTAGATATTAGCCATTGTTCTATGCAGGAATACTTGTCTCCCTTTCCCTAGAAGAATGGGCACATTCATTTGATGGCTGAAAATGGCTAAATGAGAATGGAGAAATAATCGTGTTATTAGTAATATTAAGGGCTGAATTAACACATAGGCAAACTAGGCACGTGTCTAGGGCCCTGAGCTGTGTGGGGCCCTGGTCCTTCTCTTCACAGCGGTGGCTCGAATGGCCCCATCCCTTCCCTTCCCTTCACCTCGGGGTGAGGAGGGGGTCTCAACTGGCCTGAGGCCCACATGTTTGTTTGCCTAGGGCCCACTAAAGGGTTAAAATGGCCCTATTAATATTGTACTTGCACTTGGAAACATCTATGGTCCTCAGTGCTGGACAGACATAGTGGAGAGTTACCATCCAGGAAAGTTCAGTTTTAAATAGACAAGATCTGCAGAGAGTGGAAAGATACCTTATCCAGCCCCATAGCCTTTATATGTAGCTGTGAAATGGATGATGATCCTTCTTTTCTTTGGAACAGCAGATGTTACATTTAACCAGAGCTAAAAAGAGATGGAAATAAAAGGACCTCTGAGCCTGGAACTTGAAGTTATACATGAAAAAAACTTTATAAATGTATATAAAAGCACTTATATAAGGATTGCCAGTCTCCTGTTATAAAGCTGGGGAAGATGTAGCACAGGGCAACGAAGTGGTTAACCCAGAGTCTCGAGTGCATGAGTGGCAGCAGAAGTTCTAAATCCTAATACCCACCAGGCATTGTCCGACTATTGCCTCAATGACAAATTGCCCCTGTTTTGACTTGTCTGACCATCTGAGGCTTTCAAGGATGAAGAGAGATTCATACCCTGGAGGAATTCTTATCTGAACCACTTCCCTCTACTCTCTGCCTTGCCTCATATTTCAGCTGTCCCAGGGCATGGCCTGGAACTGAGGTGCCATCCTGCAGGAAGCCATACTGTAACAAGGTGGTTTGGTTCTTCAAGTGGGAGCAGATAGGTTTTGGTAGAAACTCAGCTGCTGGTGGTCAGTTAAAAGCCCAAGGGTGAGAGCAGGGAGCCTGAGCTAAGGGAAAGAAAAGTCCAGGAGCAGGAGACTAACTGGACAAGCTCAATGCTATGACAAGCTCAAATCTAGACAAGCTCAATGCTACAAAGTGGCTGGAGCAAAAGGGCCAGCTGGAGAAGGGCTATCAGATTTTGTTTGCTGATTTGTTAGTTTGTGTAAGGTCTGTGTTTGCATTTAAAAGGACTAGCTGAAGAGCTCCGTGGGGTAAATCCAGGCTGCAGGCTCACTAAGCAGCTTATGCACCCATCAGACAGCAAGCTTTTATCATTATACCATGCAAAATGGTCACCTGTCTCTGCACGGTTGCATTTTACCCTCCGAACCCATCACATTAAACTTATCGCACGGTAGTATCTAGAGAGTCCAACTGTGAGTAGCCCTGCTTGGAAGGATTTGGCATCTAAATAAACCTGTGAGAGGCAAAACAGAACCCAGGCTGCACAGCTCTCAGCCTAGTGCTCAGCCAAGAGCAGGAAGAAGCAACAGTGCTACCCAGTGGACTTGTAGCAGGTTGATAATTACCATCAAATTATGTTCAAAAGCAGATTAGCCATTGGAAGAGCTGGAAGCTTCTTTTACCTCTGGACCACCCACTGGATCTCAGCCCAGACTGGTAGACACCAAAGGTTGTTTCTACCAGAAGTCGTGTTAGTGGTTTGTGCCTGTGTGGCATTCATCATCTGATCCCTGTGGTTCCCCTGGCAAAACAGCCACCCTGTAGCTGCCACCGTTCTCAGTCATCAGTCCCACAGTTGGCAGTTTTAATGAGAAAGTCAATGAATGCACGAATTGCAAAGACTAAACTCTTCCTGGTGCACCAGCTGTGAAACTCTGCTGTGGGAAGCTCAGTGTTGATCAGTGGGTGACTACGCTCTCTGGGGCTGTGGGGACTAGCTTCCCAAAGGGCTCGGCACCCGACAGTTGTCACTGTACCACTAATGGTCTGATATGAGCCTCGTGCACCACCGTGCTGAGCTCTTTGGAAAATCTGACCCCAAATATGACTGAATTGAATACCCACCTCTCTCTCACCCGCCTGGTCATATAAATTCAAGCTCATTTTTACTGCAATAGCTTGCTGATCCTCAGATGCTTTCATTGCCTCCTGTTTTCTGGGATTCAAATATTACAAAGCCCTCTAAAGAAAAGCAACCAATAAGCAATGTTTTTAACTCTCGCAGGTGATTCCCTGGCTGAATTTTATGGGCCAAAGCCCACAGGCCAAAAATCAGCCCAGGCCTGTGTAATTTGATTGGCTTTATGAGAGCTGGGTTTGCCTGAGCTTGGCCCAAAGAAGGAGGTGAGCAAATCCGAGGCTCCTTGCCCTGGTTCAGACAACAAAAGCTCATTTCTTCAAGCTCACTCAGGACAGTTTGGGGCAACCTCCTTTGCACCCCGATCTGCTATCTGTGGTAATTGCTCTGTGTGTGTCCTTTCACAGCATCTGTTGAAGTGAGCCTGGGCTTATTCTGTATATATGAGGTCTAAAAGCTTATTCTGCATATACGAGGTCTATAAGACAAATCTCCCCCGCCTTCTGTGGTAATTACTAAAATGCCTGGCTTGACTCTGATTCTTCCCACGCCCTTCGCAGTGAGTGTTAAGGGGTCACAAAATAGATATGATCTGGGGAAAATGCGTATGGTGGGAAGGGATGGCTCTGGAAACTAGGCCTTTGAGCTAAACCTTTACACAGACCCAGAACATAATTTTATGAGAACGGGTTTTCAAGCCATGATAAGAATTGGTAAATAGAACTACCCATGCCCATCCCTAGGGCTCCACTGCAAAATGTTTCCCAAGAACTAGAAGAGAAAGTCTCCTCCTATCTCTTGAGGTTTTCTCTGCAGAATGCTGCTTAGGCAGTGGAACAAAGCAAACAGGGTGCACCGCTGTGACAACCTGGGGACTGGACAGGCATAGCGTATACATGCTCACTAACATTAGATTTCATAGACATTAGGGCTGAAAGGGACCTCGGCAGATCATTGAGCCCAGCCCCCTGCCCCAAGGGCAGGAAGTCAGCTGGGGTCAAAGGTTCCCAGCAAGATAAGCATCCAAATGTTTCTTAAGAGTCCAGAGTAGGTGCCTGCACCACCTCTGGAGGCAGTCTATTCCAGGCCTGGTCTCTGATATTTTTTTCCAAGATCTTCCCAGGGATAGAGGTCAGGCTGATAGGCCTGCAGTTCCCTGGATCTACTTTCCTCCCTTTCTTGAAGATAGGCACAACATTGGCCTTCTTCCAATCTTTGGGCACTTTACCAGAGCGCCACGAGTTTTTGAAGATCCTTGCCAGGGGCTGAGCTATGATGCCTGCCAGCTCCTTACTACCCTGGGGTGCAAACTGTCCAGACCAGCTGACTTGAAGGTGTTCAGCCTCTCAAGGTGTTCCTTTACATGGTCTACAGTGATGTAGGGTATCAATTCACCCTCACCCTGGCAGTCTCGCACCGTGTTAAGCAGGGTGGTCCCTTTGGGTTGGTGAAAAACTGACGCAAAATACCCATTAAGTAGGTTGGCTTTTTCCTGGGTGTCGGTTGTTAGTTGTCTCATTTGGTTTAGCAGGGGTTCATTAGGAAGCTGTTCCCATGGCAGTGGCTGTATCATGAAATGCCTTTATGTCAATGTGTATCCACTTGTGCTGCCAAGGCCTTTAGTGTGTACCCATAAAACTAGGGGTAGTGCAAAAGACCCAACTTCTACAGCTGTGGTTGGACCAGCAATGGGTTGGGTAAGATCAGACTGTAACTGGGGAACCAGCTGGATCTTACATCTCAGGAAGTGGACCTGGGAGTGGCAATTCCCCAGGTTTGATGAAGGGCAGAGTTGACAAGGGGATAGTTAAAAAAGGGAGCTTTTGCAGGGACATACGGGGGTAGAAATGATTGATGACCATGCTTTTGTAGCAGGGGAGTGGGGTGGATGGGAGGGACTGATACAGATCTGGGACCAACTAAGATGAGTGAAGCTGGAAGGACTTCATTGTTCATAAGTACACAAGCATGGAGCTGCACAGAAGGATCCTGGATCAGCCCTGACTACCTGTCCCTAGCCCAAATAATGCTCCAGAGAGGGGTGGAAAAAACAGGTGGAGAAATGAGGCAGGTTTTTGTGTATTCTTGTGCTGGTAAGCAAAGAGCAAAGGGTGTTACCTAATCTTTTGCAGAATCAGTGGGTTTATACCTATTCTGGGTGTAGTCCAGTCAATCTGTAGCCCAAAATGCCCCCAGGGCTCAGGTTCTGGGAGAGGATATGTAGGCTCACTAGAAGGGGGAGGCAACCTCAGGACTACCTTATCATGGGTCTGGCTGGCAAAGATGTTTCTCATGTCTGCGTAGCTGGGGGTTTTCCTGCCCATAGCTCACCCCAACCTTGGTAATGACCAGGGATCCTGGTTTTCTCTGATTTAAAAAAATCCCCAAGTTTCAGTTAACAAAGTAACTGCAAATCCACATTTTCCTGTGATTTAAATGAAACATCACTACACACACACACACACACAACTGGTGTTTCATTTAAATCATGGGAAAATGTAGATTTGGGGTTACTTTTTTTTAACTGAAAATTGGGGATTTTTTTTAAATCAGAGAAAACCAGGATCCCTGGTAATGACTCAGTGGCTGCAACATCTACTACACAGGTGGTCACCTTCTGTGTCTGTCCCACTGTGTACGCTAAGAGCAGGGTCTTGCCTACAGAAGAGCTTGCAACCTGGTTATCCCTCCTATCATTTCACTGGGATCTATTCCCAATACTAGTCCCTTTGGGGCTCTGCCATTCCCATGACTTCTCTATGCACAAGGGAAGGATTTAGTCAGCTCCATTGCAGGGCACTCTCCATCTCACATTGCTTTGGGAATGGCTCCCCTTGCTGGCCACAGCACATCTGTGCAGTTACATGAATGCCTAGGAAGGCATCACGCTGCAAACAGCTCAGCGACAGTTGTTCTGTGGAATCTAGTTTAATCTGACCTCCACTGTCCAGGTGGAAACTAGCCCACATGTCTCAGGAAGGATAGAGAGGAAGGGAAGTGGGTTCAGGGCACGAGGCAGCTCTGGGCAGCAGGAGGAGACTTTCCTGTTGCTGTTCTACAACGACCCGCTTTACGATTTCCTATCCTTCCCCTCCCAAGCATCTGGTACCAGCCATTGTACCAGAGACAGGCTCCTGGACTGGATCCCAAAGCCATCCTGGTAGATGGAGAGTGGCTAGTGACAGATGTATGGGTGAGGATTCAGGGTTGGTAGGTGTTAAATTGGATCTCAGGACTCGCCTGTATGAAAACTGGGTGTGAAATAACTACATTAATAAAAGAGGATAGGTAATGTCATGACAAATGTGTCCTCAGGCCTGCTTGTACTGGAATAGCTGCAGATGGGTATCATGATCAAGGTCATTACTTTGGTTGCAGGTCCTACATAGCCCAGCCCTTCCACTGATGTCATTTGTAGGGGGAAGTTGCTAAGTGAAGATAAGCTTACAGAAAGAGAGCTTAGGCAGTTAAGTGCCTATACAGCCATGGTTCTCAGCCAGAGGTACCCCAGGGGTGCATTAAGATCCTTTGAAGGGTGCAGAGGGGTGTCAGGAGATAAGCAGTTAAGCAGAGGCTCAGACTCATCCGTGTCTGACTGATCTCCCACTCCCCTGCCTGGCCCTTCTGCAAAGAGGTAAGCACTGTAATAAATAAATTCCGTTTTTGCTTTGGGGACAGACACCTTTGTTGCTCTGGGTTTATTGGTTTTTCACTGGTCTTTCTCAGTCCTATCCCCTTCTGGCTCCCCTAACACTCTCTCTCTTTCTCCTCCCTTCTCTTGTCTTTTGTATTCTGATTTTTCTCTCCTTTCTTTATATTTTTTCACAGCATCTGATGAAGTGATCTTCAGCTCAAGAAAGCTTGTGCTATAAATATCTATCTGCTTTGGTTAGTCTCTAAGGCTAAAAACAGCCCACTTCTTTAATGCTGCCCTGATTAGGCCTGGCTTCAAAACAGACACACAGCTCTTTATACACTAGGCTTAAATGGCAATTGATTGTCCCAAGGCAAAGTGTTAATTTGAATAATTCACAGGTACTTAGTGTGGGAGAATGGTCTTGTCAGGCTGTGGTTTGAATCAAGCCAAGTTGTTTATTTTTAGCTTAAGGTACAAAACTACCCTGCCTCCTACTTGAGTCAGACTAACTATTCTGGGTGAGCATTTTCAGGCCAAGATGATGGGTGGAGAAAGAGGGAGGGGGAGCAGAAAGAAACAGTTGTCTTCTACAAAAGAGCAGGAAACAACTCCTAAAAGAATACATGAATGGGACCTCAGAACAAATAGGGATCGGTAGGAGGGGGGGAGCATTGGAGACATCTCCCAGCATGCCTCCTGGGGAAGGACCAGGGTCACAGAAGCCTCTACATCTGCTGGTGAAGGTCATGGTGGAGGGGGAGGTCAGGCCAACTTTCCTTACCAATAGGATCATTTGAAAAAGCCCAGGACTTTGCTCTATACTGTCCTGGATCTCAACACTCTTGCAAAGGAGAGTGTACTTGCTCTCACTGTACCGATGGGAAATGACTGAGCTGGTGTCACCCAGAACCAGGGATACAGTGCAGTTGTCCTGAGCCCCAGACTAGGTCTGATGAGCCACACTGACACATCATTGATAAGGTGCAGCCACCAGTGGGACTGTGTCAGAAACACACTGACTTGGCAGGATTTTACATACACGGGGCATGGATGTGAATGACTGACTGTAGCAGCAGAGCAGTTAGAGGTGCATCCTGGGGACCAGCCCCTCCGCTGGTGTAACTGGCACCATACCCACTTACACCTGATCCTATATCTCCAGAAAGGATATGCATGCTTCCCCCAGTAAAGGTGGTGAAGGGCTCGAGAATGCTGTCCACGGAGAGCCCCGTGGGGCAGATGACGGTCCCGAGTGCCAGAGGTTGAGCACTACTGTTTTAAGAAAATCTCGTGCAAATGTTAAGATCGCACCCTAAGCCCAACCCAATCCCTCTCACCCCAGAGTGCCCTTGAGAGAGACGACCTCAACAGCTGCCAAGAGACTTGGCCAAGAGCATGGGAGGAAAGAGGTGACCAAGGGAGGATCCAGTCCCTGAACCTTCCCCCCCTCACAAAGACCAGGTGCATGTGGAGGACAGAGCTGTTTCTGTAATGTTTCTGTAATTCGTGTTGGGTAATGTCCAGACGCAGATGGGACAGATGGTTGTTTCACCTGGATCCCCCGGTGAACTCATATAAAACTACAATCCCCTACATGCACCTGGACTGCACGTGGCGTTAGGTATCTCTACGTTTCAAACCGGGGTCTTTTTTTTTATGCCTGAAGTATCAGGAGAGCCTAGCAGAGCCCACTGCCCTGACCCACCACAGTTGGAAGTGGGTCTTGCTTTCTAAAACCGCTTCTGGAAGGCTCCCAGCACCCGGAGAGCTTAGATCAGGGTGGGCGATTATTTTGGGTGGAGGGCCGCTTACTGAGTTTTGGTAAGCCAACAAGGGCCGCATGAGAGGCAGCCCAGGGCAGAAAAATATTAATTTTCTAATTTTTTGGGGGGCCCCACAGGCCGGATAGAATGGCCTGGCGGGCCACATCTGGCCCCTGGGCCGTACTTTGCCCACCCCTGGCTTAGATGGATGCCACCACAGGGCCTGCTGTTGCATTGTCCTTCCTTTGCTCAGACAAAGGGCTGGACATGCCATTCACGCTGCTCCAGGTGCAAGGATCCTCATGGGGAGTTTGTTAAAATTTCCCCTGGAATTCGAACTGGAGCCCGACACCGACCCGTCAACACTTTAGGAGCTGATTGCTCAGCAAGTCTCTAAGGAGCCCAGCTGAGAAGGTGCTTAACATATTTGTGCAGCCATTTTTTTTTCCCAAATGAAAAATGATTTTTCCACCCAAAGGAATTTGTCTAATGAGAAAGGCTCATTGTAATGGGATTTTTTTTCTCCTGATTTCGCAGCGAGAAAGCCAAAGAACCGGCTGGTTTTGTTCCCAATACCCTTCATCTTCATTTTTCCTCTACTGAAACTAAAGGGGGTGGGGGAAGGAAAATAAACCAGGGAACTCTTCAAATATTCGGTTCATATGATAAAAAAACCCACAAGAAATTTCGAAGAATATGAAAATCAGTTGATTCATTTACCATCTTCTGTAGAGTATTGGTGCATGTCCTCAGCAGCCAGGGGCAGCCTCTCTCTTTAGTTTAGCTGACCTGCCTTCTCCTTTCTCCTGCTGGTCACCACCCCATTTTCTGGGCCCTCTTTCCCAGGGCTGGATCCCGGTTCTGTGGGGCTCTAGTCCCTGCCCGCCAGTACTTGAGGGCGCAGCTCTGTGTTCAGTCGGCCTGAGCACGGGGAGGTTTCTGTCTCTGCAAGAGATGTGAGATTTTCCAGTCCTAGATTCATCTCCGGGGACCAATGCTTTAATTCAGTGCAGCCGCAGGCCCGGATGGGGCCGTACAGACCGAACGTCTGACCAGGATGCGGGCAACAGGGGCTATCACTGACCCCTTTAGAGCTGTCTGCGCTGCAGTTGTCCAGCCTTTTGGTAGCTGCTCCAACAGCGCTTGGTGGTTTGATGTGAACGGATGAATCGCTCTGTATGCGGCTGGGCTAATAGCAAATGGCTCCTCTGTCTGGAAAACCAGCAGCCAGTTGCTAACGGAAGCCGGACGCCGGGTCAGATGAGTAAACTCGCTTCTCGGCCTCTTGCGGGCTGAGATCAAGCGTAGCCTTATGCTTGCCTGGCGAGGGAAACACCGTGACCATGGGGCGGTCTTTGTAGTGGCACTGGGGAAGACCGCTCGCCTGGCACGGGGATAGCACCTGCCAAGGGGATGCGTAGGAAACCTCCCACTGAGCTGCTGGAGTGGGAAGGTCTTGGCTTTAAGCCGACTTTATGGAAAGGGGAGGCTCCTCCCTGGCTCACCCCGGGGGCCTTTGGCTGGGGGCATCCGAACCCACAGCCTCCAGGCTTGGGCCTGCACGTAGGATGCCCCAGGTGGGGGTGGAGTAGGGCCACACGTGACTCTTGGATTTGGACTCATTCGGCTTGAAATACGGAAAACGACCAAAAACAACAAACCTCCCTGCAAAGGGGTCAGTGATGGGTCCGAGCTGGGGTCAAGCAGTCACGTTTAGGGACACGGACACAACTGGCAGGCCATAGGACAGTCCGGATTTAGGGCACGATTAGTTCCTGCACTGTTATAAATGGGGGAGGGGTTCCTGAACCAAGACCCGAGCCCCTGCTTTCACCAAAACTGAGGCAGAATTTTGTACTCGGTCAATTACAGCCGAGTCACAGCGCTGCGCTGAGGCATTTATGTGGTAAACAGCAGCCGTATGGATGTGGAAGGACTTCTTCGAGGCGACTTCGCGGGACTTTCTGAAGGCCTCCCGGCTGCACTTCTCGCAGGGCTCGCGGCTGGCGTCCTCTGAGGAGGCCCGGCCGCTCCGGAGGGCGCGGGCGGGCGCCGCAAGCTGAGGCAGCCGCCGTGAGGGAGGCAGCGGGCGGCGGCGGGAGGCGGCGCAGGGCGCGGAAGCTCCGGCAGAGGCGCTGCCCGCGCCCCTTTGTTGCCTTTGGCGCCTTCCTCTATATAAGCGGCGCGGGCGGCGGCGGCGCGTCCCTGGCTCGGCGGCGGCTCGTGGTGTGCGGAGGATGGAGATGAAGAAGCGGCTCACGCTGGAGCTGCGCAACAAGAAGCCGGCCG
>NW_017728905.1:2740441-2753565 GCF_001723895.1 Crocodylus porosus | reverse complement strand
GGCCCCCATAGGGAGGGAGAGAGGAAGGAAGGGCCCCGGCCCGGCGCTGCGCTGCCACGCGGCCGCCTCCTCCGGGCCCGGGACACGCGGAATAAAACCGCCCCTCCTCTCCGTGGGGGAGAGCCGCCCCTTCCCCCGGGCCCCTGCACACCGACATGAAGAAAGAAACCCCTCCTGAGCCGCCCCTTCCCTCGCGCTGCCTGCGAAATCAAAAAGAAACCCCGCTTCCTAATCCAAGGGCGATTTGCCCCTTCCCTCAGGCGAGCTGCAAAATTTAAGGGGAACCCAACCGCCTCCTTAATTCAAAGTTAAAGTCTCCGCTTGGCCCGAACGGCCCCGCTCGGGCGCAGCCGGGGGACCTTCCTCAGCCGCTTTGGGAGGGATGGACGGAGTCTGAGGGGAGTTGGGCCCGCGTGGGCCAGGCAAAGCCACTTGCTGGCGCGTGGCGGAGTCAGGAGGCCGTGGTGGCTGCAGGAGGGCAGGGGCGCAGGGTGGCTTGGAGGAGCATCCCTAGCTTTCTAGGGATGCTCCTCCAAGGGAGCTTTCTAGCAAGGGTAACGTCCTGCTTTGCAAGAGCACGTGGGATCAAAGCCTCTGGTTTGCCTGATGGGAAAGGCTGGTTTTTAACTGCAGAGAACCGCCTTGCTCCGTTTTGGGTTGTCCCCAGCGTCCCAGCTCATAACACCTGGGGCTGCCCTTCCTGATAAAATCGTCTTTGGAGCGCCCTCGAATTGATTACAGGCAGCAGCTTTTTTACCGGAGCAAATAGGTGAGGTCCGTGTCCATTTGGGCGGTGTCTGGAGCCAAGCTTTTACAGGCCAGGAAATGTTTAGGACCTGAAAAATGAGTTTGTCTTATTGTGCGGAGCCGGGGGCGCAAAGTAGGCAGAGGCACAGCTTATGGGTGTTGTTGGACACGCTAGTTTGGAGTGAAAAACTCTAGTGGGGAAATATTCCCATCTGTAAGAGGCAGACCCAGGTGGTTGTGGTGAAAGGGAGCGGTAACTGGACAAAAGCGGGTCGGTTGGGATCGGATGCAGTCTAAAAGCGCTTGTCCTCTGAGCTTGCTTCAGTGCCCAGGGTGAAACGATGCAAATTTGTCATTCTTTGGTTGACAACTTTTAGCCACCCAGCTAAGGAGTAGCTGTCCTGAGGAGGTGTGTGTATTTTAGCCCCTGTCCCTTTGCAGTGTCTACCTTGTCACCGAAGCGCACTGTCCGTACCCTAACTAGATAGACTCCGTAGCAGGTGCTGCTGATCTGCTTGCCTCGTCCCTCCAGAGCACATTTGGTTTCAAGGCAGTGGGGAACTTGCTTCCCCTTTTATGGTGCGAGTGGGAGGGGGATGTTTGCAGGTAGTCATTGAGCTCGGATGAGTGAGGTGAGCCTGTGTGGGGTTCATGCAAATCGACTCTAGAGATGACACTGCAGGAAACTTAAATGATGATGGTTTTCTCGTGCCTTTCCCCTCTCGCTAGGTGAAGGAGCTGGTGCTGGATAACTGCCGTTCTGATGATGGGAAGATTGTCGGCCTTTCCTCTGACTTTGAGAACCTGGAGTTCCTTAGCATGATCAACATCAACCTGCTGTCGGTATCCAACCTCCCCAAGCTCAGCAAACTTCGCAAGGTAAGCGAGAGGCTGGTGCCTGGCAGACCTTGTAGCAGCTGTCCACTGGGAAACCATGGCTGGCAATAGAAGAGCTGAATGTCTTTGGGAGCAGAGACTGCCATTTGTGCTATTACCACTCGTGGTGTTGGCAACGGGTAATGCGTCGCATGGAGTTTGGGGTGGAGTGGTGCTGCCATCCCCTCCCCCCACATCTCTGCTGCCTCATGTCACTCAGTGATGCATGGAGGGGCAGGGGCCAGCACCTTTGGGCCTCCCTTGGGAGCCGCTGCATTGTACACACCTAATCTTTACGTGGGGCTTAATGAAACGGGCATGTAGAGCAGTGACCCCGCAGAACGACCACATTTTGGTGAAACAATGAGGTTAACTGCTTCAGGGCCGGCTTGCAAGTGCCATATTCGATGGTGGAAGCAGGCCTGTTTGCTGCTAAAGTGCTGTGCTGTTGAATGCCTCGACACCGTTGTCTGTGGCCAGCCTTACTGGGGATGAGAACTGCTGGTTCTTTCCGCACGAGCCTTCAAAAAAGTCTGGTGCTGCAAGCGCGCGTGCAGCATTTGTAGGTGTAAGCAGAGTTGTTGCTGGCACTGGAGGTCCTGCCATGTTGGTTCAGGCGTTTATAGCTGGTTAAAACACTGGAAACCATTGACAAAGCTTTCTGCATAGCCCTGCTGTTAGTGGGGATACAAAACTTCTTACGGGCAGGATTAGCACCACTTTGCTCCATTTGTATCGCTGCCTGTGCGCTCTGACAAACTAAAATGTGCTGACGGTTGCTGGAGCAGTGGAGCCCCTGCATGGGTTGGCAGTGGGAGGATGTTTCATGCTGTTGCTTGTAATTTGGATTTTTGGGGCACTTTTAACTTGCTGACGTTTCCTGTGGGGCACTGGTTGGAGTGTGGTAGGCTCTCTAGTTATGACCATTTCTTATATGAGGTTGGGGGGGTGGTATTTGGGGTATCCCAGCTGTATGAGGAGTCTGGGCTCCTCTGTTAGCCTGTATGACCTCTCAGATGGAGGTGATATTCCACCCCAAGTGCTGCCACCTCTTAGACCCTGGCCTCATAATATTTTTCCTGGCAGCTGGAGCTGAGTGATAACCGGATCTCTGGAGGCCTGGAAGTGCTAGCAGAGAGGACCCCTAACCTGACGCACTTGAACTTGAGCGGCAACAAGATCAAGGACATCAACACCCTGGAGCCACTGGTGAGTGGAAGGTCCAGCACGGGGATCCGAGCCATTGGCACTCTTTCCTTTGGGAGCTGTCTGTGCGGTAAACGTCCAACCTTTTGGTAACTGTTCCAACAGCACTTCGTGGTTCTGATGTGAACAGATGAGTCGCCCAATTTGTGGCTGGGCTAATAGTTAATGGCTCCTCTGTCTGGAAAACCAGCAGCCAGTTGCTAAAGGAAGCCTGACACTGGGCTGGATGAGTAAACTGTGGACGCAGTGCGCAGTGTCTATCTGTGAGACAGGACCATTAAGGGGTCGGATGCGGTTTGAGGTAGGTGGCACCTGGGTGTGTCATGGAGCCGTGATTTGCTTGGACACCAGAGGGGGTGTCAGTCACATCAGTCCTGGGACACTTGCCTCCCATGTCATGACCCCATGTCACCCTTGGTGCTATGGCTGCGGATCATGTGGCCTTCTTGGTGCACATTCAAAGCCCCTTTCCCCCACTCTGTTAACATTGCTCCCAGAAGAAGGCTCTTGCCTCTGTGGCACCTATTGTGTGGCTGGTAGGTGCAGTTTGTTCTCAGCATCTTTTCCCCAGTAGTTCAAAGCTCTTTGCTGTTCTTCTCCCTTCCTCCCTCAGCCCAGTTCTGCAGTCCAAATTGAAGCAGCACGACTGAGGAAAAGGTGGGGCAGTGATAACAGCACTTCCCAGGCACCGAAAGTACATGGCCTGTAGCCTTGCTGCATGATCTAGCTGTGCAGCCGTTTAGCGTCAGACTTGTGCTTTGTGGTGTCTTGACTTTGGGGCAGGAAAGGATATATGAAGGCCAATTCATGCAACACGCTTCAGGCCAGAACTAAGCATTGGTCTAGCTTCCTCTTCCATGGGGCTTAGAGACAAATCAAGGAGGGACCTAAGCTTTGAGAGGAGAAAAATGCACAGCAATGGAGCTAGAATGGAAGCAGCTATGCTAGGATTATCGTCACTGAGTCTGGGATAGCTCCGTCCTTATTTCACAGCTTATCAAGTTTTGACAAAGAGCTCAGTGCAGTTATTGCATGCAAGACGGTTGCTTCTGGTAGAGAGGAAACCAGCCCTTTGGGAAATAACTTGATGTTCACCTGCCATAAGCAACCTTCTGACAGCGCAACAAATTAATCCTTGCAGAAAAAATTGCCGAACCTGCATAGCCTGGACCTCTTCAACTGCGAAGTGACAATGCTGATCAACTATCGGGAGAGCGTGTTTGCCCTTCTGCCCCAACTCACCTACTTGGATGGGTTTGATGTGGATGACCAGGAGGCCCCTGACTCGGACCCTGAAGCAGATGGTGATGGGCTGGATGATGAGTATGAGGAGAATGGCGATGGTAAGAGATTTTTGGTTTTCTAGAACTGCCTACACATTTCACTCTCTCAGGAGCCAGGCTTCCCAAAGACCCATCTTCAGGCTTTGAACTCTTGAGTAGGATGAGTCTTTATAATCTTGTCCTTCCCAGGCCTAACTTAGAAATCTGGGCTTGTCACCTGACACATCCTATGTGCCTAGGTCTGCTCTGCAGGATTTTTTAGTCCCCTGTCACAGGTACGTTGCACTAACATAAATAGTGTGGCCATACTGGCAGCTGGGAGTTGGAAGTGTCAGGGGTTCCCGGCTTTCCCGTTGGTGCCAAGCAGAACCCAGTTCTTTCAACTTTTCTTGTGCTAGAAGGGGAGGAAGATGATGATGATGAGGAAGATGAATTGGATGAAGAAGTGATTGATGATGAAGAGGAGGATGACGATGACTTGGATGCTGAAGAGGAAGAGGATGGTGTAGACGATGAGGTGAGACTCGCTTTTGTACATTTTGGTTGGTTCCCAGCGTGTGTCCTTTGCATCAGTGATCCCCTCTAATCCTGTTTGGTAATGTAGCCAGCTGTTTGTATTCTGGCCCGAGGGTAGTATTAATCAGGAAAAGAGCCTTTGTGGTAGCTGGCTGGTCTCCGAATAGTGCCTTGTAGCATTTAAGGAGAGCATCTTTCTGTGCATCCCTGAGTTGCATTTTTTCTCCTGCTTGTTACAAAGTGAAATAGAATGGAGTAGGATGAGGAGGGAGCAGCCGTCTAGGTGCAAAGAGAGCTCGGTATCGCAGGAACTGTTGTTGGCACAATGCTGCCAGCAGTCATGTCTTCTTGAAGCCGCCTTCTTGAAGCCTTTCCCGGAGTAAATAGATTGGCTCGGTGACTGAAAGAAACAGCACATTACATACTGGCTTGCGACAGGGCTGATGGTGTAGTTTCAGGGATAATTCAGGCTAGAACATGGATGGTTCAATTGTGGATGATCCCATCTTGAGCAGGGGCCTGGGTTAGATGACCTGCAGAGGTCCCTTCCAGCCTTACTTTTTCATGGTTTTATGCTTTTGGGGATCATTTTTGGGACAGCTCCTCCAGTGGGCAGGGTCAGAGGAGCAGGGGCTGTGGGGGGGATGCTTCCCTACAAAGGTCATTAGATTTGTCCCACGGATCTTATTCCTTGCTACAAATAGCCTCTCATTTCATTCAAGGAGGAAGAGGATGATGAGGATGGGGAGGATGAAGAGGAGGATGAAGGTGATGAGGGTGAGTATAAAACTCTAATTCTCCTAACTAGACTGCATGGCTGATGCCACCTTGGCCATTACTGCACAGCTTGGGTGCACACAGTTGCTCTGAGATATGAGCAGAAACTGGGCAGTTCCATGTTGGATGAGTCTTGCCCCATTTTTTCTGAACTTGGGCACTTTGAAAAAGTGCAAGCAGTGAAACCCAGCACACAAGCGAGGTACTTGAAACCAAGAAGTTTGGCCCAGTACAAACTGTTACTCTGCATAGCCTGGGTGCACCTACTTGCAGTTAATGTCATTGCCATGCAACGTTCTTGCTGTATTGCTGTGGGTTAATGCTTGAGTTCCTTTACGGTGCAGCATTCCTGTGCTCGATGCTGTGTTGACTTGCATTGTGGCGTGTGTATGTGTGTGCACACAATAAAGCCACGCAGAGTGTTTAGCTGCAGGTGCAAATTGTCCAAACCCTTAATGGAGGCAGTGAAATCTCCAAATGGGCTCATGCAAACTTGCTGACAAAGCATCCATTGCCTTCACAATGAAATTCATCATCCTTCCTGACTGAGGCTTTTGGAACAGGCCACATTTGAAACTTCAGATGTGTGTTATGTGAGCAAGATGATTTCTTGGAACCACTGGGGAAGTGGCCTGATCAGCTTTACGTGCTCACAAAATGCAACTTTGGACTTGGACTAAGCCCGGAGGAGCGATACCGGTTTACCAGGCATTCACTTCCCATTAACACTAACCAAATCTATGCTCTTCCAGGACCTTTAAAAAAAAAAAAAAAAAAAAGGTAGCAGCTGGCTGTCAATCCAGTGAAACATTAAAGTGGACTGACAAAATAGCCCATTTCTCATTGTAGGAGCCTTCTCCTGCAGTTGTACAGGAGTCTCCAGTGGAAACTTGATCTGTATGTAATATCAAGGAAGCATTTGCTCCTGGAAGTGCAGTTTACTTGGCCTCTTCCCTCTGAGCAAAAGGGGACTGAGCCTTTCAACTTGTGTTGAAATTCTCTGGCTAGTGGATCTCGATCTCAGTGGGTTTATTATATAAAGGAGACTAAAGCTTGAGAGAGGATATATGCAGCAGCATGAAGTCTGGCATGGACTTGGAATGTTAAATCACTTGATTAATCAGCTTGGTCAGGAGGCTCAAAGTAGCCAGTAGCTTCTGCATGCTCAGAAACCCACAGGAGGGGACTGAGTTTGAGGTGCCTTGTCTTTCCTGAAACCAGGCCCCTTCAAGGTGTGCTGAGATAATGCGCTTAGCAGGGTCTTGGCCAGGCCACCTGCTTAGTTTATCTCTTTCCTTCCCAGCAGAGCTTCCGCAGGGAGAGAAGAGAAAACGAGAGCTAGAGGATGAGGGAGAGGAAGATCTGGAAGATGAAGACGATGAGGACGACGACTGATAATCCTAGCGAGCCAATCAGTTTTACGGACTATGACTGTGCTTGTCCTAACCTCCCTGTTGTGTCCATGTGAGACTGTAAATCCCTGTCTCCCAGCCCCTCCCCTCCGTCTGGCTGCAGCGTCCACAATATATTTTTTTAAGACTTAGACTACCCTAGGCATTCAGGAGAATCCTTCCATACAAGCTCACTTTCTCACAAACATCTCATGACCAAAGGCTTCCTCCGTTCTGTGGTTTGTGCTGCATTTTTGCAAAAAAAAAAAAAAAAAAGAAAAGAAAATCCTCCTAGAGCATCTTTTTGTCTGAAATTGGCCTCACCACCTGGGACCCAGAGCTCCAGCAGCCCCTCTCCACCCCATGTCCCCACAAGGAGATGCAAGTTGGCCATCCCCACCATGCACACACTCCAGAGGAGCTGCCAGCCTCCCAAAGCAGTGCGTGCAAGCTGCTCGTCCAGATGGACTCTGAAAGCAAAGCCACCTGAGGTATTGTCCCATCAGGAACAGCAATGGTGGTGGGACCTCTGGAGATGCTGGAAGATTGTCAGCCCTGCGGGGTGCAAAGGCATTTGGGTCTCTAGGAGGAACAGGCTCCTTGCTGGGTCTTATACCTCTGAGGCTGCACCTTGCAGCAGCCCTGCCACTTGCTTTCTCTGCTTCCTAGTTTGTTTTATAAACTGGAATTTTGTGACCTGTTAGCCACGTCATAACTTGTGGCTGTCAGCAAAGTAGTTCTGCCTGGCTGCTGTGAATGTCTTGCTGTGGTGAGGCTTCCCTATCCCCATCCCAACCTACACCTCTAGGAAGGGGCAGAAAGCAGCTGGCCAGGGGATGCTGCATTACCACCACCACCACCACCACACTCCATTTTTCACTCCGCCATTATCACTGTGACACCTAACTCGGCGTTCCCCGGAGACCGTGTTAGCCTAAATATTCTCAGGGTCCTTCTGCTAGCCAGTACCAGCTCTTGCTGATAGGCTCAGTTGCTAGCCTGGCGTATGCATCCCCTCCTCTTTCCAAAGTGCAGAGAAGTGCATTGGGAACTCCAGCTGTTCCCCATCTCCACTGTTTCATGCACTACTAGACCTCGGGCTGTGCTGCAACATTTTCACCAGGTGCCTCCTCCCTCTCCCCTGCCCAGAGCAGTAGAACCGATGCGCCTCTCCAGTCAGTATTTTGGGGTCCTTTTTATGGATTGCTTTGTTTTGTTTTTAATTATTATTTTAGAGCAAGGAGTGGGTGGGATCTAACCAGATGGAGCTACCCAGCATGGCATTTCTGACTCCTTGGTTTCTGTCCCTCCCTCTTTGGGGTGTTTGTTTGCTCCTGGACTCTGTCCTAGCCTTGTGGCATCATGGCACTGCAGTTGCTGGCTTATTTGGTGCCCAGTGATCTCTGTTCAGACAGGCTAGTGATAGGGGAGTTGGGTCATCCCAAAGGCAGATGCATTGGCACTTAGCAGGGCGCTTGGCCACTGGGCAAATGCCTATCAGTGCCCTGCAGCTGACTGCAGCAAGTTGCCCCTTCCTGAGGCAGTTCTTGCGGAGGAGTATTGAATACCGCAGCCCCCGTAGATCTCTGCTCTGTCGCCTGGTGTGGCTTTGCCCTTGTCTCTTGCATTGTACAGTAGCTATAACCATTCAAAGAGAAACTCCTCCTGTAAAATGCAAACTGAATAACTTATAAATGTTAATGGATTTTTTTTGTTAAATGAAATCAGAGCAGCAGTTGGTATTTTTTAATTTCCCTTTTTTTTTTTTTTTTTTATGAAGCGGATTGTAAGGATTTTATATTAGCCTAATCGCCGTCAGGTTTCGATTGGTCAGAATAGCCCCAGAAATGAGACTCTCCAGCCTTTTTGTAAATTTTTTTTTTTTTTTGTTACAAAATTTGGAGAAAAAGTTTTAATAAAGATGTCAGTTTTTACAAACCCCTTGTATTGGCTTTCTCTCACTGCCCCCTTTCGATCCTGGGAAGCGCGAGATAAGGGGGTATCTTGGTCATTTCCCCCAAGGCTTGGAGCAGGGCGCTTGGTCCAAAGCAAGATGCAAAGCTGCTTTTGGCCAGCGTCTTGAAACTGCCAGGATTAGTTTGTTGTTTAACCCCTAGACTGGGAACACATGTGCTTCGCTGCTCTAATATGTTAAAAAGGCCTCAGGCTAGGCTGAAAAAGGAGAAATGGCAAAGTGTAGAGCCCTATATAGCCTTCTGGGGAACCTGGGTAGTGGGCCAGGCAGGGTTGCCAGGTTCGGTGCAAGTTCTTCACTGGGGAGGGGAGTGCAGAATTGGGAAGCACTGACTTAAGGGGCGCTGGGTTTTTAGAACAAGCCTGATCTCTGTAGGGCAGGGCTGGCTTTTCTGGTATGTGGGAAGGAGAGGCAGAGGGAGACATGCCAGAGGGAAGCTGGAGTCCTAGCACCTGTGTGGGTCACTGAAATGCTAACCAAGCACCTGCACAGAATGGGGGGTGGAGGGGGATCTTGCACCCCCATTGCCTCAGCCTGCTTGCAGAGCTGGAGCTGCTGCAGAGGAAGCCATGCTTGCCTCTTTGAAAGCAGAAGCATTTGATTTCTTCCCCCTTCTCCATTGCACTGAGTGGAGGTGGATGGAGGAAGCTGCAGGCTGAGTTCTTGGAAATCTCAGGTAGGGAGGAGTCGGGGGGGATGCAGAGCCTTGCAGCTGCTGCAGATGGATGGGACCTGGTCCACGGGGAGCTGAAAAGGAAGGGACGGTGCCCTAGCTGTTAGCACTCAGCTTGCTAAAGCCCAGCACGGGAGACTGGAGCATCTCTTGGGAGTGCAGCAGGCACCCCAGGACGTGACGGCAGCATGTTCTGCGCTGCCTGCTTGTGCTGGTCTTGGAGCTGGGCTCCCTTCCCCAGGGGTTCCTCAACTAGGGCTGGGAAATGGGGGAAACTCCCTACTTCTTGGGAAGATGCTGGAGAATCGCCCTTCAGAGATCAAGGGGGCTGCATGTCTCCCAGGCTCCGCTTGTGGGTCCCTGTCCTCTCTGGGTCGGTTTGGCCCCCCATGGAGAGAGGATGCCCTGTCTGGGACGGGGGTGAATGTGAGAAGACTGTACGGTCCCTGCCAGGCCTGGGGGTGGGTGCTTGCTTCAGTAGGCTTCACTGCTCAGCTTGCACAGAGCAAACATGCCTGGGGGTGGGTGCTTGCTTCAGTAGGCTTCACTGCTCAGCTTGCACAGAGCAAACATGCCTTGGCTGTGAGGTCAGCCTCTGCCCTTTGTTATCAGCGGAGGCCCAGGCTGCTTCCTGGAGAGGAGGGGGAGACTGTGATGCGGCACCCCATGGACAGGACAGGAGTGCTTGGGGGGAGCAGGACTCTGTTGTGCTCCAGCAGCAATGGATGCCACGGGACTAAAGGGAGCAGGGCTGCCGAGGGGAGCTGCCTTGCCCAGCAGATGCATCGCTCCTGGCTGCCCGCGCCGTGGCCAAACGCAGCTGCCTCGAGGGGTTTCTGCTGCCCACTGCCTGGCTGGCAGGAACATCGTCCTTGTCTGTGGCCTGTTTAGCTCTGGATTCGCCCTCAACACCCATCCCTCCCCCTCCTGCTGCCGTGTGAGCACGGTTCAAGAAGCAGGGAGGTTTCCCCAACCTAATTACTGGGTTTTTTCCCACAGCCCAGCCTCTGGCCACCTTGGGACACCCTGTGCTTTGGGATCTGCGCTGGAGCTTAGCACGGAGGCCTGTTATCGCCTGGCCCGCCTGTGGCTGCATTGCCTTTTCTTCCAGCCATGGCGTCCGCTCCCTCCCTTGGGGCGGGGGTTGAGGCCGCGCTCTGTGTTGCAGCAAAGAAAGCTGGATCTTCTGCCCGCTGACTCACGGAGGGCGTAGGCAGGCAGGCAAGTCCAAAGAAAGCTGCTGGCACAAATGGCTGGTGCTGGGTGGGGTTAGGATTAACCCTCTGTGCTCGGGGAGAAATGGCTAATGCACTGCCTACGTGATGGAGCACAGCCGCGGTCCCTCCCCTCCTTTCGTCTGACCCACTGGCAAGGGGCTGCTCTTGCCACAGATGAATGAAGGGCTTCAGGCTGTGGCAGTGCAGCCCTTCCTGCTAGTGCGGAGGGAGGCAGCTGCCTGGGGTCCCTACGGGGCCAAAAATATGGTGGTGGAAGGGAGTGGCACCACCATGAATTGCCACTTGCCTGCTGCCGAATTTTTGTGGGGTGGCCCACATGGCCCTGCCACCAGCTGGGCTGACTGCGGGTGCTGCTGGACTAACTAAATCAGAACATGTGCTTCTGTGAGCGGCTGCCTGGCTGTTGGGCTCCCAAAACCTCATGCCATACCCCTCTGGTTTAGTTTGTAGGGTGCAGATCTACCCTTCTGGTACTTGGGGATGCACTCACACCTGCTGGGCACCACCAGTGGCTGCCAGGTCCCTGTCCATGGCCACACACTGCCCCACGGCTGCGAACCCTTCAGCGTGTGCTGCTGTTCTGCCCACTCCTTTCAGGCTCAGCTCTAGCCGGCTTGTCTGAAGCGGGCTGGGTCGGTGGGTACAGCGCAGCTATCGGCCGTGCAGGTTGGGCTGAGCTGGCACACCGCTGCCCCCCCTTCCTTGCAACTCTGCTTGTTGCTCTGCTGAAGGGGTCCAAGGTACCGAAGCAGTGGTTTATCTCAAGGAACCACGGCATCAAGGGTGGGGGGTCCTGGCAGTGCTAGGCTGCTCCACTGTATCAGCCCCTGTCCTCACTGAACCCCAGGGCGTGCCCACAGCTGGGCCCTGGATAAGTCTCCCTGCTCACCCCTCCTCCTCTTTCGCTCTAGCGCCCCAACCCGACTTGTCTCTAGCATGCAACAGGGCAGGGGCTCTTATCTGCCATGCCCAGCACGGTGGGGCCCTGGGTGTACCAGGGCCGCACAGGCGTGGGGACCGCGGGTGGAGGCTGCCGCGCCATCGTGAGCAAAGCAAGCAGCAGCGCTGGGGATCGTGCACCATCCCAGCCGCTTGGGCAGGCTAGGGGGTGGGGAGGGGCTGGTGCTGCACTGACTCATTTCAGTACTTGATCCCTAAGGCTGCATCAATTTGTGGGGGGGGGGGGAAGAGGTATGGCTCTGGGTTGCATCTCACTGGTGTGTATAAAGTGGCCCCTTGGGTTGAAGGGCTTAACAGGGGCATCCAGATGTGCAAGCCAAGGCAAAGCAGATGTGAAGTATGGGCTGTGGGAGTTGGCCCTGAGCTGGGAACTTGCAGTACTGGCCCTTGTGACCTCAGATAAGACACCAGGTTTTGTCTCCCTGCTTTGGTCTTTGGGAGCAGTCAGGATTGCCTTGCTCTGGTAAGTACAATGCAGGGGCTCTAATCCTCCTGCGATACAAATGGTTAATACGCCATGGCAGACTGGATCCACCCCCCTCTCTCCCCTAGCTCTGCCTGGGCTTGGGGGGACACTCTTCCAGCTGGGGAAAGGCAAGGTGGGTTTGGCCAGTGCAGCCAGAGAGAGCACAACTGCTGTGGTTGAACTCCCACTGCCTGCCTCCAGCTGGGCCCACACTAGTGCTGCTATGAGCCAATGCATCTCCATGGGAAGAGCAAGTCTGGGCCAGTGCAGGGCCTGGACCACAAGCCTCCTTCCCCCTGCCCTAGGACCAAGGGGCCTGGTTGACCAGCTGCCTGGTGAAGCCGACAGAGAAAAGAGCCTGGGGACTTGTGAGATCCCGACCGGGAGACAGCACCACTGTGGGCTGCAGGATAACACCAGCCATGGGGAGGGGGTGTCTCCCTCTAGCACCGCAAGCCTTCCCCCTCTCTGGTTTAGAGCCCAAAGCAGCAACCACCAAATGCCTGAACCCCTGCTGCCCTCCAGAGAGGGACCAGCCATGCTGGCAGGCCCAGCACCCCTCCACCCACGCCGTGCAAGCCGCTCTCATCCCTTTCTCCCGCCTGCCCTGGAGCCCCCCAGCCCCGGGACACAGAGCAGAGCAGACGGCCCCACGGTGGCTCCTGTACAGTTCCCATTTATTATTTAGAGACCTCCTTCCGGAGAAGAAGTCCACTAACTCCTGAGCAGCCCGCGCAGGCTCGGCAGAGCCGTGTCTGAAGCAGTGAGATCTGTAGGAGAGCGAGAGGCTTTGGGGCCTCGAATCAAACTTCCAAAGAAAAGCAAACCCAGACCCTTCCCCCCCACCCCAGATGCTGCGGTGGGGGACCAAGGGGCCTGCACGCAGTCCGGGCTGGAGTGGGAAGGGACGTGAACACAGCAGGGGGGGTGAAGGAGCCATGCCAGAGGCCCAGGGTGGAGGGGGGGGGGGGTCCTGCCTAAGTTCCCCCCCACCCCAGATGCTGCGGTGGGGGACC
>NW_017728905.1:2725875-2740341 GCF_001723895.1 Crocodylus porosus | reverse complement strand
CGTGAACACAGCAGGGGGGGTGAAGGAGCCATGCCAGAGCCCCAGGGTGGAGGGGGGGGGGGGTCCTGCCTAAGTTCCCCCCACTCCCAGCTCCTGTTGGAGTCCCGTGCACAGCTCCCTGCCCACCTCGGGGAGCGGGGGGGGAAAAAAAATCACTTGACTAAGCAGGAGCAGAAGGATCAGAGCTGTGAGTACAGGGAGTTCTCCATCTCCGGCGTGAGCTTCGAGTGGAAGGAGGCAAGGCCCACCCCGAAATCTGAAGGAGAAAGAGATGGGGGGGGTGGAGAAGAGTTAGTGCCAAAGCACCCACCAGCTCCCCAGGGGCTGCTCTAAGTGGTGCAAGTCTCCCAGGGGCAGGACAGCCTGGCTTGCCCTGGATTAAGATGGCGCTGCCACCCCAGCCCTCTCCCAGGGTTTTGCAAAAGCCCCATCTGGGGCACAGACTGGCCCTGCTGCAGTGGAGACTTCATGGCTGCAGCCACCCCAGATGCCTCACTTGTCTGTCAACTCTGCCAGCCAGTGTCAGTGCCCCAGGCTGGCAGGTGCACGGTGCATGGCCCAAGCTCTGCTGGGCACTCGCAGGGAGAGGCACCCAGGCAAGGGGAGCTTTCCCAGCCTTGGGGGAGAAGGTGATGGTGCAGATCACATGTGGAGGGGGGCTAGTGTCGTGGGAAGGTCTCTGGCAGCTTAGCCTGATCCTCAGTGCCAGTACCCACCTCTCCTCTCCCTGGACACGGTCATGCTGCAGGAATCCAACCTTCCTCCCTGCCTCTCCAGTTAGGAAGGCAAAGCCCAGCCGTGAAAGGCTGGGGAAGGGTGTACGTGACAGCTGGGGGCACAGTGCCCACCCACAGCCAAGGCTTGTGACCACTTTGGGAGCAAGCAGCTGAAGGCCAGCACCCCTGGACTCATGATGGGAGCCACAGCAACCCCAGCAGCAGGCCACGGTACGCTGCTCGCCTCCCCACGACACCCCAGCTGCCCACTGGCACATACCCATCTCGCCATCTAGCCGGCTGGGCGGGGGCGGGTTCTTGCGGTGGTCCTCGATATGCAGCGTCATCTCCTCCCGCGAGGCGGTGGAGTAGGGGCACTGCATGCAAGTGTAGCGCCCTCGCGTGTGCTCCCACACAATGCGGCTGTTGGAGGAGTGGCCTGCAGCACAGGTGGGGGGGGGGCAGGAAGCAACGCACTGACTCGCCAGCGCCTGGGCACAGGGCACAGCCTGCGCAGCCCCCGGGGACCCATGGCCAGGACAGGCATGCGAAGCCGTAACTGCCGCTGGGTCAGCAATGGCCCTCAGCCATGGCCCCCTGCTATGCAAGGAGCAGCATGAAGCTGATGGCACAAGGGGTGGGGTGAGGGATCAAGAGGGCAATGGATGAAGCATGGCCCCCCAACGGGAGCTAAGGACGCCTGCGTTGTTCTCAGCTTTGCCACCAACACCCTGCACCATGCCACCCTGCGTCTGCCTCGTCTTGTTAGACCGGTGGGTCGCAAACTCCTTCTGTGACACCCCATTTCAATACCGCAGGTGTTTACTCCTGGCACAGCACA
The DNA here is from genome assembly GCF_001723895.1 of Crocodylus porosus. Lineage (NCBI taxonomy): Eukaryota > Metazoa > Chordata > Crocodylia > Crocodylidae > Crocodylus > Crocodylus porosus. Next base: position 2,738,784 of record NW_017728905.1, on the reverse strand, counting down.
TACCTCCTGGCACAGGGGCAGGTCAGAGGGTGCTGGGGGGAGATTCAAGCACTTCGCTGCTTGCCCGGGGGCTAGCAGGGAGAAGCAGGAGCTTACCCTGCATAAAGCCTCCACTTACCTCCTTGCAAGAGGGCCCAGGTGGGGAAGAGCAAGTGTGGCATCCCCGAAAGCATCTCATGGTACCCCAGGGTGCCACAACAGCTCAAGTGAGAACCAAAGTAAGACTGAGGCTCCTTGGGGAAGGGGCTGCCTCCTGCTGGGGCCTGGTGTCTGGGTGCTACCTCTGGCAAGAAAAGGAGGGGCCCAGGGCACTTCAGTTTAAGGGGAATTTGTCTGGCCACGGTGTTTGCTGTCATACACCCGCCCCAGGGCCAGAGCCCCACGCTGAGCTGCAGGGAACCCAGGTTCTGGTCCCATGCAGAGGCAGGACGCAGACCGCTGCACGCAGGGGCAAGCTGAAGAGGACAGAGCCAGCCCCCACCTAGTACCAAAACAGGACCCGGTATCAGCTGGGTACCACTGTAGCTACCACCCCAGCCAAGACCCACCTGGTGCTGGACTACAGACCTGCCGGAAGCCCCCGGCCTCCCAGCTTGCAGCGCCCTCCCTCCACGAGTGGCCACAAGGTATGACTGTTGGGCTGTGCCCCTTATGTCCAGTTCCTGAGCACACTTGAGCTTACAAGCTGCGATGAGACCAGGGCCCGCGATACCCAGCAACCACAAGCAGCAGAGTAAGAGCAAGCCTCCAGCCCCATGCGTTGCCATTTCACCCCCTAGGGAAGCTCTGGGAACTCCTCAACCAGTTTGCAAGGTCCCCCAGCCCCTCGTCACATCACTGGTCCAAGCAGCCTCCCTGGTCTTCCTTCAGCCTCCAGCCAGGGCGCCGCCTCCCCTCCCGCTTCTGCACGGCAGCATCCACCCCGCGAGGCTGAACTTCCCTCTCGTGGCCAGAAAGCAGCCCCACGCCGGACTAACCTGGAGTCACTCCCCAGCCGAAGCCTGGGAGGAGGGGGCTGACACTCACATCTGCGAAGGGAACTGGGGGCAAGAGGAGCATTAGGCCTTCCCTTCCCAGGGCAGGGTGCGGGGGTTGGGGGAAAGCCCTGGCTGAGATGCCAGCAATTCAGGCAGGCGAGGCCTGGCATGGAGGTCGGACATTGCCTGATCAACAAGGACTCTGTGGGGTGGCGACAGCTCCGGTGGTTGGGAGAGGCTGGACCAGGATCCTCCCACGACCCCAGGCTGTGGTCTCCAGGCAGGGCGGTGGGACTTGATTTAACACCTTCCCAAGGAGCCGCTTGCTAGCTGGGGTGAGAGTCTGGGCATGGGGGGGGAGGGGGAAGAGAAATGGCCACCCAGACGCATCAGGCCAAGCCCAGGAGGCAGAGAGGAAGCTGAGGGGTGCCAGATCCTTCCTGGAGGGAAAGGGCCCAGTAATATCCTGGGTCTTGAGCAGAAGCTGCTAGTCGAGCCCCGCGGGAGCCACGTTGTGCCATGGGCAAGCCCCAGCAGAAGGCTCTAGCTGTACCGAACGGCCCTGCTGTCTCACCTTGACTCTTCTTCCACACGGCGTTGGAGACGGGAAGACCTTGGCTGGGCAGATATGGCCTGAGACGATGCTGGACTGAAGCCTGAGGTAAGCTGTAGGGCGAGGGGGGCATATAGGACAGGAAAGGCCCCGACACCGAGGAATGGGGCGGGCCTGAGAACCGAGTCAAGGAGGGCGCCCCGAAGAGTGAGGGCTCCAGCAGAGGGAAGGGGTGGGAGGTCGGGGAGACCAGGGGCATGGACTCCAGGGAGCCATGCAGACCAGAGAGGCTGGTGGGGAGGGAGGCTGGCGCCGTGGCAGAGACCGTGTCCATGCTAGGGAGAATGGCTTCTTTCTCCATGTGCCGGATGACGCCCTGGAGCTTGGGCAGCCCCTCCAGCGGCTTGGCCAGGGGGTCCTTCTCCAGGCCAGAGGTAGCAGGTAGGATGGGCTTCTCGGCTTTTGGAGCCGGAGACGAAGTGCTGGAGCTGTCGGAGCAGACGTGCAGGTGCTTGAAGAGGGAGCGGTGCGTTCGGAAGCGCAGCATGCAGTTCTCACACCTGGAAGAAGAGAGTTGGCAATGGCCCGGCAAGCATGGAAGCCACCCCTGGCATTGGCCCCTGCCGCCAGGCCCAAAGGGGCCAAAAGCCGAGCAGGCCACAGGCAGAAAGGCCTTCCTGTACACACAACCAAGGGGGGCAAAGCTAATGTGGGGGGCAGGGATTAGCCCCTGTGACCCCACTGCATGAGGCCAGGGGCTGCAGAACGCTTGGGGGTCCAAAAGGAAGGGACACTGGCTCTTACGCCATCTCCCAGGCTGAATAGTGAGAGCACATCCCATGGGGACGTTTGAGAGGAGGCAGAACAGCCACCGGGGAACAGACACAATCCCACCCAGGCAAGGCGTGAGCAAAGGAAGAAGTGGGTGGAGAAAGGCAGGAGCCTTGTGCCTGCAGTGCAATGAAGGGGACTTACTTGAAGTAGCGGTTTGGCTTGTAGTGCACCTTCATGTGGGTCATGAGGTCCTGCATGCTGGGGAAGGTCTCCGTGCAGCCTGGAGTGGGACAGCGGAAGGTTTTCCCTAGAAGAGGGGCACAGAGGTTGGCAGTGTCCTAGCCGTTGCAGCAGCACCCATGGCCAGGATAGCGCCAGCCACGGCAGCCTCCCCCTGTACCCAGGGGACCTCCATAAACCAGTGACTCAATGGTTACAGAGTCCAGCAGGAGACCGAGGACCACCCGTACGTTCGCCTCATACACTTCTCCCCACCCATGGCATGCGCCGGACTGGTCTAAGAACAGAAGAGCTACTGATCATTTACTGAAGTGGGTGATAAGTTTGGCAGAGACCTACCAATAAAAGAAGATGCTCAGGGCACAGCAGGGAGGGGAGAACTTGGGCGTTAATAAATCAGTCTCCTCTTTTAAGACACAAGATGAAGAGCTCATCTAGCCCACAGGCAGAGCCAGGAAAACAGTGCAATGCATATGCATGTGGGTGTCATGTTGACACATGATGGCATAAGAAGCAAGGTCCAGATTTCCCAGAGTGAACAGCACCTTCCATGCCCCAACCATGCCCTGAACACTTGGAAGACCGGCCCTTGGCATGGCAGTCTGTGTGCTCCCGGTACAAGAGCCATGACCACCTGTGCACTGGCAGAAACACCAGGGGACTTCAGTGACCAATCACACCTCGGACAAGCGCTCACAGCAGGTTATCTGCAAGCAGCCCGTGGGCCACAATTTATTCACCGAATGAACACTGCAATGATACGATAACCCACTGGCGCCCATCTGCTGAGCCAAAGCACCAGGAAGGGGTGAACAAGGCCTCCTTAAGTCGAATCCTCTGCCCCTGCAGCAGCCACCACGCTCCCCTTGCACGTGCTGTCCCGACGTGCCTCATCTCAGCAGCAGTGCCCCTCACCAGGATGTGCCCCCCGCCTTACCCTCCAGTGACTGCGTGGGTCGGTAGTGGACTTTCAAGTGGTCCATCAGCTCCTGCATGCTGTGGAAGGCCAGCTTGCAGCCATAGCTCGAGCACTGGTAGTGCTTCCCTGGAAGAAGACAAACCCTGGAGTCATTACTGTCCCTGGCTCCTACAGCTTCCTGGCTTTCACCACCTCCGACTGACTGAAAGTAGGGGCTTCCATGCAGCCCTGTTCCATGCAGGTCCTCTTTTGCTGGCACTGATGTACTGAAGCTGACCTGGGCTGTCACACCCAATCTAGAGACCACCCCTGCCCCACAAGCACGGCCAACCAGTCCTCACAGGACCCATGGCCGGGAGCTAGAGCTCCTGCAGATGTGGTTTGCTCAGTAAATGGGTATGGAAAGCGGCAGCACCTTCCTGGCCCCTGGAGTGCACCTCCGACCTGGCTTAGAGACTTCCCCATGGCCTGTTCTCCCTCTTCGGAGCTGGCCCCTTGGAAAAGACATCATCAGCTCCACAGCTGAGACGCAGCATACTCACGTCACACGGCCTGGTGAGCAGTCAAAAGGCAGATGCTCCCTGTCTGTACCAGGGGCTCTGATCCCACTGGTACCTCATTTCTCCTTTAGAAATATCCCACCACATCCATTTCACTCCTTCACCTCTTTTTTCTTTTAACCTCTGCCTCTTTCTTGCCATGGCCCAGTTTCCCACCCCCCCACACCAGGCAGGCACAGCTTTCCCTCTGCATCTCACCAACTCCCCTAACCCTTCCCTCTTTCCCAGGCTAGTGTCTTGCAGCTGCAGTCACCATTTGCGGCTGAAAGGGAAACAACGCCAGACCCACGAGGGTCCCAAGTTCGAGCTGGCCCACAGTTCTGCCCACCCAGAACCCGAGCGTACCCTGCCTGGCCTTGCTAGGACCACGGCCCCACCCTGCTGGGAGCAAGGCTGCCAGAAGGGGCTCCAGGGACCTTACCTGGGAGAGGTCTGCGCTTGGGGAGCCGCAGTTCCTGCGCTTGAGCCCCACCGCCTCCGCTTGCCGTTGGCTGTGCCTGGCTGCCCAAGAGGGCCGGGTCACTGCACCCTGATGGGGAGAGGCTGTGATGAGGAGGGTGAATACACATACACCAGCACCAGTGCTAGGGGGGCAAGTCTGTCACCCTAGGATGAGGTCATGGGGGGCGTGTGGAGGGGTTCAACAAAGCAGGGATGGATTTCATATCCCAGCCTGGGGTAGCAGCACGTTCCCAGACAGGGCTTGGCTTGGCTTGGCCAAAGACCCAGCTACTGTTCAGCTTACGTAGCACAAGGGCACAGAGGAGACACACAGGCAGTCAAACTGGAGGGGACCAGAAGCCTCAGTGTAAATGCCTCGGAGCAGGCTCCTAATCACCTTAGCACTGCCTGCAGTGATGTCCACTCCCCTCTCATTGCAGATTAAAAAAACAACAGGCCAAGGTCTCTATTATTTTTCAGACAGCTGCAGAGAATCCTTCTTTGGCAATCCCCCTGCAGTCAAGGATGACTGTCTTATCTGGGGGTCCGAAGGTGGCCAACCAGGACGATCCAGGATTGACAGGCTCTGTTGCAACTCGAGCACCTGTATCCACATGAGGTGGGTGGTGCTGGATTTTTTCTTTGGTCCACGGTGCACTGTTTCCGCTGCTCCCGTTTTTCCATCTCCTGTTGTCGTCGCAGAGAACGCAGTGCCCATCTGAACTCATCTTAAACCTCCAGGGGCTTAGAAGAAAGTAGCATGGGGAGGCAGTCCAGCTTAGTACTTAGGGCACTGGACTGAAACTCAGGCAACCGGAGATCCAAGTCCACTGACTTGCTGCTACCAATAGCAAGTCTCTTTCCCTTTCTGTGCCTCAGTTTCCCCTCCCACTGTTTGCTTGTTCTGGCTCTGGCAGAGGTTTTGCCTTGTGAGGTGTGGGTAGAGGAGATCCTCCAGGGCTGACCGAGGGGTCAGAGGGCTGAGTCCTCTCGACAGCACAGCAGGGCTACAGTCTCAGCCAGGACCTCTGCATGTTGCTCCAACCTACCCACTGCAGGCACAGACTCGCTACCCGCACAGGGATCCGGACTGGGGGGACAGGCCCTACGGGGCAGCCAGCTGTAAACTAGAGCTCCTGACAATCTCCCTCCTGAGCCTAAGGCAGACAACCCCAGCCCTGAGGCCATGCCAAGGCCCAGACCCGAGGTGGTGCCTGGCTGTGGGGTTCTGGCCACCGTGGGAGGCTGGAGCCACCTGTCAGACTTCGCAGCCTGGTCCATTAAAGCACTTGGGGACAGCCGGAGTCGGAGCAAGGAGAGAAGAGGACTGCTCCAGATGGTGACCAGCATGGGCAGATGGGGTGGCATGGCCTAGGGTGGCTTTGCACACATCCGTGGAGCAGGAGGCATGAGGAAGCAAGGCTGGGTGCCTGCTACCTCCACTCAGGCAGGGGCTGTCGTGAGGTTTGAGGCCCCAAGATCTGGTTCGCTTTAGAAGAGGGGGGAGCGGAGCTGCCCCAGCAGCACCGTTCTGGGCACAGCCCCAGGCAACGATGCCCCGTTTTGCCTCGCCTGGTGGGCGAACACAGGCGGCACGTTGTGCTCTCGTGAAAGGGGCTCCGTGAGAACCAAGCGCCCCACCCCTGCCCTCAGCTCCTGGCCCCGGCCCCCTTCCCAAAAAGCCAGCTGCCTTCCAGCCTCCCTCCTTTCCTTGGTCCCCCAGAAGGGTATTTACCACCCAAGGAGAAGGTGGGCGATGCTCTCTCCTTCTCAGTCTTCAAAACCTTGTTCTTGATGGGGCTGGGGTAGAGCTCAGGGTAAGCAAGCGCGGTGGTGGAGCGGGCAGGCATGCTGGGCACCGGTGAGGAGGTCTTCTCCTGGTGATGCTACAGACAGACACGAGGGTGCACGGTCAGCTGTGCGGGGGGAGGAAGGATCAACCACAGCACCACCCCCCCCCAAGAGGGGACCCTGCCCTCTTCCCAAAGCCACCGCTGCACTTCAGTGTTGCCTGCTCCATGTGCAGCGCGGGGAAAGGCCTAGGAGTGCAATGACCTTTGGCTGTGTGGCAGGGTGGGAGGTCACTGGGATGTCCCCTGGCCACAGCCCTCCTCCCCAAGAGCTGTGTGGGGACAACACTCATGGGGTGAAGACACCACACCTGTCAAATTGGGAGGCCATTTACATGGGACCACAGAGGAGCAGAAAGGACCATTTTCCAACCCCTTCCCCCCCAGACCCCTTCACATGTCCCTGGGATCTGAGGAAGAAGCAGGGGGAGAGGTTGGCATGGCTGGAGAGGAACCAGGAGGAGCTGTGGCTAGGTGAAGCGGGGAGCAAAGTGGGAAGTGGGGGTGTGGAAAGAGGACGTGGCTGGGGAAGGAGCAGAGGCAGACAGCACCCCCAGGGCTCTGTGCAGCCTGGACGTGGAGCTAAACCCGGGTGTGGGGCCACTGGGCCCAGGACCTGAGCCAGGCCCCAGGAGGCCGGGGTCTCAGAGGACCGGGCGGTGCAGCCGCTCCAGCGAGTGGACGGATGAGCAGGGCTCGGCAGAGCCTCATGGGCCCGGGCCCCGTCGCCCCGATAGCTTGGGCAAGCTGTACGGCAGGCAGGGAGCAGGCCCCCTCCATGTAGGAAGAGGGTGATCAGGCCAGGGGCCTTCTAGCTGGGAGCCTCATCTGAGGATGGGAGAAGCGATGGGCAGCTACGGCATAACCCACCCACCCTGCTGATGCCAGTCTCTGGCAGGCAGAAGGGACCCGTGCCCCAACACCAGAGGCTTCCCAGGCCTCGCTGTTGTTTCTCTCAGGGACGCTGTCCTCCTTTGAGCCCGTCCCCGCTCTTGCAGCCCCCAGCCCTTCTCCGGTGCTCCCACGCCAGGCCCTGCCTTCGCTGCCAAGTGCCTGCTCCCCACGGCCCATGGGCAAGCCTGCAGCACACGACCCAGCAAAACAGCCTCGGCGTCCCAGGGGTGCGGGCCAGCACCGGGATCCCAGCCGTATGGTCCTTCCTGGGGACAGCGCTCAAAGGTCCCTCGACTCAGGGTCCCACATGCCCCTGTCTGGGGCTTCGCCACGTCTGCTGCAACCTCCTCCCCCATTGCTCAGCAGCAGGAAACTCAGGTTAGCCGGGGACACCTCGGTCGCCTGCCTGCCGGCACGGATGAGGATGACACAGTGCATTGTGGGAGCAGTGCCTGCCTTACTCTCCTTGCTATCTCGCATGCGTGTGTGCTCGCACGCACACGCACAGGCAGGAGAACAGGCCTCCCCAGTCTAAGCCTATTAGAAACGGGCCATCTTGAAAAGTCATCGTAAGAGCCTTTTGCTGCAGCGAGGACGGAGAAGCAGATGCTGCAAAAGCTTGTGCAGGGCAGGGAACAGACCCAGGCTGCCGCGGGGCTGCGGATCCCGCTGGGTACCGAGAAGACGTGGGCACAGCCCTTGCCCGGAGATGCTCCCACGGCAGGAGGTTACTCGCTTCCTGCACCCAGCTGCTTCCTGCCACGGGGGCCGAGACCCGGGCCCGCCTCTGGGCGCAGCTCTTGCTGCCAGCGGGATGGCCTGCCGCTGGCCCAGACATACCCGGGCTTGCTTGGTACATGGAGAGCTGCAGAGCTGCTGCAGCAGGGCACTGGGGCCAGGCAGGTTAAACCAGCCGCGTTCAGCCTGGCTGGGCTGTCACCGGCTTGACGGCAGCACCGACAGCCTCAGCCCAGGCCTGGTGGAGGCACAGGATGAGGAAGCTTGTGGCATCGACTCCCCTCTCATGCCAGGGACCGGGGGCCGCTTGGGGACACCAATGCATCAGTGCTGGCACTTCCCTGCGTGGATAACGCAGACAAGGCTACGCTTGTCCTGCGGTTGGGGATGGGATGGGATGGGATGGGAGGGGCTCTTTGCTACTCGGGGCAAGGCCACAGGGGATGCCGGAGACCCCGTGGCCAGGCAGGGCCCCGTGATGCTGGGACACGGACAGCTCCGGCGTGACTCAGTGGCTCTTTCATTCCCAGCCGAGCCCGGGGCTCGCTCAGCGCCAGGCCTACAGGGCGCACAAAGGGGAGCCTGTTCCCCTTGCCTCCAGGATGCTGGCCGTGCTGCAGCAGGCTTGAAATTAGGGGTCGGGGGTCCCGAAATGGGCACCTGGCCACAGGCCAAGCTGGGGCGGCATGGTGGTATGGACACGGTACAGCTCTGCATCTCAGACCTGACGCGGCACATTCCTGGGGGGGAGTTGACTGGAGCTGAACGTGCCCGTACGGCGTGAGCCAAGGCCCCCACAACCTACTCCCATCGCAGGCTGACAAGCCTCCGCGCAGCCCAGCCGGCGCCAAGGGCCGATAGATCATGCCAGCGACTGCCCCCACCATGGGCCGGTTCACTCCCCTCCCTGCTGCTCTGCACAGCCCCAGGCCTGGCACAACTGCACGGCCAGGAGGGAATGCAAGGGATGGCAGGAGCCTGAGTGCCTGGAAGAACTAGGCCCACTGCTCCTCCCCAGAGCTGTGCGCCATCCGGAGGGGTGGGCAGGCCCAGCACATAGCACCCCAGGGAAGCAGCCTCTGGAAGGGCTGGGCATTTGCTCAAAGCACCTGAAAATGTGTTCCTTAGCATCTGTTCCTTTGTGATATGCAGAAGCAAAGGAAAGGGACGTGCCCGGCTCCTGGGTGAGCCGGCCACCCTCCACATCTACGACAAATTCCCCTCCAGACCGGAGGAGACAGAAGTGCGTGCATGCAGGGGCTGGGTGGCGTTGAGACCTCCAGTGCAGGCCTCACTGGACAACCCTGAGAGCACATCAAGCTCAGCCGCGTGCTCCTCCGGCTGGGACTCAGACACACGGGAAGCAAAGGCGAGTCTAGAGCATCGGACGCGCTCCCTAGAAGTGTCCATCACTTGTATGAGGCTGCACCAGGGCCAGGCCACCATCAGGCTCTCTCGGGTCAGCAAAGTGCCCGAGCTCATTTGGTGCAGACTAGCATCCAGCAACCACGACGCCACTGAAGCACAGCTGTGCTTGGTGCTGTACGGGTCTAGTCACAGCTTTGGCCCTAAACAGCTTGAAATGCTTGGGGCAAGTCATAAGAAAAGCAAGAGGGTGGCGAGAGAGGACGTGTCAAATGAGAGCGCTTTCAAATTATGCCGATGTCTAGCCTGTGCTAGACTAAACCAGACACAATGATTCATTCTCATTCAAGAGGCAACTCCCTGGCTTGCATAGGGGGAAAAAAAAATGGCACGATAATTTAGGAAGAGCACGTGACCAAGTAATTAAAGACTCTATTGTGATGAGTGCACACAAAGGGACAGAAGGAAGGTGGCATCTTCAGGTTTATCCATGCCACCTTGATGCAAGAAATGGGCTTTTCACTGCCACCCGAGTGATTTGGGAGCACAAATCCTTTTGCAAGCCACTTAGGTGTTTTTGGTCACACCTGCCCAGGGAGGGGGGGCTTTGTGGGGGCATTTTCTAGTTTAAAAAGGAGGCAAGAACTCCTGAGCAAGTCATGCAAGGGCTCCTTAATCACTCAAGCCCTGGCCTAAAGCCTGCCAAAGTCAATAGGTGTCTCAGTGGGCTGTGCCAAGCCACAGCACCAGGAACAGCTAGAACCGGGCAGAAACTGAGATTTCCAGCCTCTGGGAAATTCAGATGCCCGGGGTGCAGATCAATTTGCTGAAGCATCGGCAGAGGAAATGGTGAGGGACATCTACCGCACTGGGGTCCACTGAAGCATCCCCGAGGGTGTTCTGATTCATTTCGTTCACACCCGCGTGCATGAAATGAGAGAGAAGGCAACATCCCCAGTGAAACGCATGCGTCAGCGCAGGAAGACCAGGGACAGCCCTGTAGCAGGGGCTCGCCACATCACACACGATCTCCAAAATAGGCCTTTCCCCAGGACAACCTGTATCTGCCCCTTGCAGGGGTCTTTACAGCCATGTAACCTGGCCTCAGCTCCAGGAGGGACAAGGGTGCACCTGCCCAGCCCCAACCCTTCCCCAGAAGCTAAGCTCCCTGAGATGTTGGGAAGGAGCACAGGGAGAAAGGCAGGACGACTGTTTCGGCCTTGTCCACGCAGCCAGGATACGATGCACCAGCGTGGGCTCCCGTGCACCTTGCTGCAGCCCTGAAGGGCGCACCACGAGCTAGCAACAGGGGCATTTTCCCCTACCCGCACCATGCACAGTGCTACCAAATCACTCCAAGTTGTGCCCTGGTGCAAGAGATCAAGAAAAAAATGAACAACTTGAGCCTGTAACTACCCAGGGCATTTCCACCCTCCACAGCTGAGCGCTTGGGGTACGTCCACGCTACAGCTGGCAGTGCCGTTAAAACACAGATCACTCCACCCCGCTGGCTTTAATCGAGCTAGCTTGGGCTTCAGCATGGGCCAGCAACTCCGCAAAGTACCAAAAGACCCCGCTGGGCCTTACAGCCTGCACAGTAGCTCTTCACTGCTGGTAATGCCCGAGCTAGTGAGGTCCATACATGCCCAGGGAAGCACTGATCAGAGGGCGGAGGTACCCTCGGCCCCTGGCAGTGCCAACTGCCCGGTCAAACTTCACTGTCCACAAATATTCTGCGTCGCTGCTGAAAACTCGGTTTCTCTAAACACTCCTTAGGCATAACGCACACAGGGAATAAAGCAGCCCAAGCTGGTTCGTTCGCGAATCCAAACAGGTACACTGAGGAGAAGAGCATTTATAGGAACCTCCCAGATTTAATCGGCAGAACAGAAGTCACCAGTGCTGACCCAGTTAATAATTTCCAAGGCTCAAGCTCGCTGGTCCAAACCGGAGGGCTTGCACATGCTGGCTACAGCGGCGGGGTGCATGATTTTGCTGGAGAATCTACACCAGAGGCTTAACAGCCCCCGAAACACAGATCATAACGTGCAGGGACAAGAGACAAAGGCTTCAGAACAGGGGACTCATGTGATCGCTCGCTGGGTAATAACAGGAAGGAACGAGAGATACAGGAAATAAATGCGACGCCAGCGGAAAGGCCCGTTGCCGATCGCTCTGCTGAGCTTTCCGCCCACCCCGCTGCCTGCCCTTCGGCGTTTTATGCTCCATCTGCCAGGCGGGGAAGCCGCACGCTCCCTTTGCAGTGGGCACATTCAGACCAGGGATAACAGAGTTAAGCGCGCAGGTCTTAAATAAAACACTGCATCCAAAGGACATCACAGCCGGCGATTTGTGCTGGGGCTGGACAAGTCGGGGTTGCTTTTTGTTTGTTTGTTTGTTTGAACCAAATCTCCCTGATCTGCCACCGTGAAACCCAGAGGGATGGATGATGATTTAAAGCTGGCAGTAAACACCAAGACCAACGGTGAGCAGCAGGCGTCAATTCACATGTTCCCCAATGTTAATATTTCAGCCTTAACATAGGCGTCTCTTCTCCCACAAGAGAAGCACGCACGTGATGCAAAATGCCTTGTTGGCAGACATCGCCGTGCAGCACCTGACTTCTGCCTGGCACACAGGAGCATGCAGCTGACTCCTCCACCTGCGCCAAGCCGCGATGACAGCAGCCTTTGCTTCAGGCCTGTGCCCTAGGATAAACACGGTCCTGGCACCAGCTCGTGCCCTTTCGCCGAGACCTGAGCTTCTTCCTCATTTTCTAGGCCTTTACCATTCCGCCTGTGGAAACAGGCCTCTGGGGTGGTGGGGGGAAATGTGCCTTCAAGGAGCCCATTGGAAACGCTTCGTCTGCCAGCCCGGGTGCCAGACTCCCCTAGCTTGGGACTTTCCACCCCTGATCTCTGCACACGCCTTATTGTTTCGATCAGCCGAGCAAGGCTGCACAACGAAACCGAACAGATTACACGACGGGCAGCCCCGCTGCCCCCGAGGGCCTCTCTCACAGCTAGCTTCCCCCGCCGGGGGCACGGCCGCTGCAAGAGTTATCTGGCCGCCGCAGCCCTACGCCTGCAAACTGCTCAGGGCACCAGGCCCTTTGGGCGCGGAGCTGCAGGGCGCGGGGCTGTCGGGCATCTCTCCAGAGCCAGGGACAGCGTCGCCCTCCCCCGACGGCAACGGCCAGGAGCGCGTTATCCGAAACAAAAGCCGCACCTCCGGATCTCCCTTGCAAAGCCACCCACCGCCTCCAGCCCAGACCCCAAATCAAAGCGGGGGTGGCGGCCGTCACCCCCCTGCCGGGCCTGCCTCCAGCCCCCTTGCCTGGACAACCGAGCAGCATCCCCGCGCGGGCTAGCAGCCGTGACCCGCGCAGCTGAGCGAGGGCCGGGAAAAATGGAGGCTTCTCCAGGAGAAAGGGGCCCACTTTGCAGACGGGACCCGCGGGTGCAAGGAGAGCCCAGACGAGGGTGCCAGGAGGCGGGCGCCCAGGGCCACGCAAGGCAGCCCCAAGCAGGGCAGCGCCACCAGCCCCCGCTCCCCCGTGCCCTGCCCCCGCCTGCAGGCCCGGCGGGGGAGACATGCC
>NW_017728905.1:2712532-2725732 GCF_001723895.1 Crocodylus porosus | reverse complement strand
GCGCCCGGGGGATCCCCGGGGGTGCGGGCCGGACGCGTCACAATGGGAACGTTCCAAAACGTCACTGCTGCGGCGCGTTGGCACGCAGCGCTCCCCGCCCGGGGGGGTCCCTCCCCTCCCCTCCCCCACACCAGTAGGGGCGGCCGCCCGGGATGGGGGCAGGGAGCCGGGGCGCGGCGGTGTGGCCGCAGCGGAGCGGGGCCCGGGCGCTGCCCCAGGGGGCTCCGGCTGGGCAGGGGGGGCCCGGAGGACCGAGCAGGAGCGCGGCCCCTGCCCCTAACCCGGCTCGCAACAGCACGTGATTTTCCCCGCACCTTTCTGCAGCCCTTCCCGCAGCGTTGGGCCTATCCCGCGGCTCGAGCTCGTCTGTCCCCTCGTGTTTAAGCCGAGGGTTACCGTGCGTCCCTGCCCGCAGGCTTCCCATGCCCTTTGTTGGGAAGACGGGCCCCGCTCCACCCCCAGAAAAGCCTGCAGAGCCCAGCCTGTGCCCAGGGAAGGTTTGCTGGCAGCGCTGTACCTAGGCCTGGCGGCCCTGGGTGAACTTATAGTATCGGCCCCCGCTTTGCCAGCGATAACGATAATAAAAATTACCGTTCTCAGGCCCCCTTTGCGTCTGGGCCCTGGGCAGCAAGCCAGTGCACCCATGCCCGCGTCTGGCCCCCTTTGCTGGGTCATGAGAGGTCCCAGCAGGTCTCCAGCACTGGGCCCCACCAAGTTTTGAATGGCTGGAAGGAAGGAGACGAGTGCCAGCCCTCATGTCCAGGGGGGCCTCTCAGACGCACAGGAAGCCTCCAGGTCGCATTCGGCTCTAAGCGATCTTGTCTCTAGGCGGAGGCTCCGCACGTTTCCCTCAGACCAGCCCCCATTGCTGCAGGGAGACGTCCTGCTTTTGGTAGGAGGGTCCTTTTAGGGGAGACCCTTGCACCTGTCTCACCAGCTGCAGCCTTGAAGATCTGGGTTCTGCCCTAAGCGCTGCCGCCCACCTGCCAGCTGACCCCAGGCCTGCCGCGGCGTACCTCCCTGCCTCCTTTTCCCTATCTGCCATGCCATCAGGACAGTGGCCTCCTTTGCAGAAATGCCTGGAAGTCCCCCGTGATCCCTCATGCTTGCACGGTACCGGTTGTGCTGGGGTAAATGAATAACCAGGCTGCTGTAATTATTCCCAAGCTAGGCATTTTTCTTCTAAGGTCACGGAAAGAAACCCAAAGGCATTAAGAGAAGAAATATGTCGTGAGGGCCCCGGCAGGGCCTTAACTCTGCCCCAGGCGTAGAATAATGCCAAGTGACGCGGTGTCCGGGTTAGAGGCTGGGAGCCGGGATGGGAGACAGGAGAAGCAGTAGGGCCTGCTTTTCACCGCTCCTGGGCTGCCTGCGCTTTTCATTGGTATCGGCTGGGTCTGGAGCCGGCCAGGACCCCTGTATCAATGCTCTTCTGTCCCTGGTTTGGGTCCGCTAGCAATTAGGGCAGCTCCTGCCCACACGCTCCCGAACTGGCTGGGCCCCAGCACCTCGCACAGGACCCCCGGGTGTGCAGCCCTTTCTCATCAGCAACCTGCCCGCGGCACGGCACCCGCAGCCTCCCGCGTGGCTGGGAGCCGCGTTCTGTGCTGCCCGCTGCTCCGGGTGGAACACGCCCTGGCACCCCGGTTCCTCCGGGCAGGGGGTGAGCAACGGGCCCAGGTACGGCCAGGACAAGGTGCCAGCCCCTGGGGACAAGGAGGTCCTAGCGTCCCCCTCGCTGCCACTGCTGACCGGCCGGCAAGGCTTGTTCCAACCTGCGCCAGGCCTCCAAACCTCTTCCCTTCTCAGGGCCGCGGGACCCGCCCATGGGCCCAGCACCCGTATTCTGGGTGCGTGGTGCCATCTAGTGGGACCTGCAATGAAGGAGCGGCCATTTAAGAGCTGCTTCTTCATATCCTCCCATCTTCGTTCCTTTGGGGCTGCTTTTCTAGTGCCTAGGAGGGGGGTGGGCAGCCTCTGCTGGGCTGCAGACCCATTTATAGCTGCAGACCCTCCCTTCTGCCCCTGCTCTTCCTCCTCCATCACTTCCCACCCTATTTCCATCTCTCCCCTCCTACAAAGGGACCAAGAGGCCATATACAGCACCCTGGAGACAAGTACATCAGCCAGCAGCTCCTGGGCCTGTTTCTGCCTCGTCTCCAGTCTCTGTCTGGTTGAAGGGTGTAGGGGCTAGTGAAAAGGGGAGCCCAGCATGGGTGCTGCCTGGCTGTTGACCTTAGGGTGGGGGCCGTTGTGGGTGGTGGCTGTGGCGTGTGCTTCTGGCTGGAAGGCAGCCATGGGTGGCAGCTTGGGTTCGAGCTCGGGCTGGGTGCGAGCACCATCCTGCCCTAGTCACTGGTACCTCCCCTGCGTGTGGCATTAGCACTTCTGGGCCCAACCCACAGATGTGTGTAGTGCAGGGGCTGGAGCTGTGCTACGATCCTTTCCCAGCGCGTGGTGGGAGAGCTCGTTTGTCCTGCTAAGCACACTAGAAGAGTTGTGGGAAGGCGCTGGAAGACCATTAGGACCGGGCTTAGCCTGATTAGCACTCTGAACTGGGTGGGTTATCAGATCGAGGGAAAGCAGCACCTTGGCTGTAAATACATCTCTAGCCAAGTCGCACGGAGGGTTCGGAGTGTGGGCAGGCATGTTTGGGACAAACCTAGGGGACAGCCTCAGGGAAGACAGCCCCAAAGTGATTTGCATCCTAATTCCCCTGATGGCTTGGGTTTGTGTGAGCACACGTGCATGCACGTGTGCACACGGTTGTACATATATGCGTCCCCTTTCCTCCCCTGAGGCACTGGCACTTCAGTTAATTTGCCCAGGGATTTCTGCCAGGGGCCCGATGAGGCTAGCACGGAGGGGCTAACCCAGGGGCGGGCAATTATTTCGGGCAGAGGGGCACTTACTGAGTTTTGGCAAGCCATTGAGGGCTGCATGACAGGCAGCTAGGGGCAGATAAATATTAATTTTCTAAGTTTTTTAGGGGCCCCGAGGGCCGGACAGAATGGCCTGGTGGGCAGCTTCTGGCTCGTGGACTGCATTTTGCCCACCGCTGAGCTAACCTATGCCCCCTACATGGCTCCTTTGCTTCTTCAAACACCCCCCATTTCAGCCTTAGCCCCTCCAGACCTCCCTATTACCCAGCCTGTCAGCACTGTAAGGGTCGTGCGAGCGAAGAGGCTGCTGGGGGTTGGGGTCCTGTGGGTGCTGGTTTGGGCAGGGGGATCTGGGAGGTCTTGCGAGCAGACAGCATGTAGGTGGGGGCTGCACAATTAGGTAGGGACAGGAATATTGGTTTTCCTTCCTACTCATACATCCCTGCTTCTATGCCCATTTCTACCCTAAAGTGATTGCAGTGACAGCAGAAGAGGCCTAGCGGACAGAGCACTGGGCTAGGACCCAGGAGACCTGGGATCTGTTCCTGTCTCTGCAGCTGAATGGCTTTGAGCAAGCTGCCTTCCCCATACACAACTGGTGGATGGTCTCCCTCTTCCGCACGGTGTGATGTTATCTGCCCACACTGTTATCTTAAAGAAGGGCCTGGGAACAGGAGCGGTGGGAGAAAGGGCAATTCATTTGTCCGAGCACCTACAGGGACAAACTGAGCAGGACCGTCTTTGGTGGTCTCCCTTCTGCAAGTGATGCAGCTGCCAGGTGGGAATCCGGAGAGAGAGGTTTATTTAACCCACAGGGGTAGTTTTGCTGCCTTCTTACTCAACAAAAAGAGAATCAACAGTGGAATCAGAAACTTCCCCCTCCAGCTGAGACGCTTTGCCGGGTCATTACTGAGGAATAGCAGACCCCACTTAATTGGTATTTTAAGAGGGAATACGAACACCCAATTCAGAACATTTTGCACTGACTTTGGTCCATCTCCTGCTCCAGGCAGGGTGCGGATCAGGAAGATAAACCAAATCTGCTGCTCGCTGCAACTCTGGTGCTAATACCAGAGTCACAGTCACCTTGGCACATAACCACAGTCACCCTTTGCTGACCTGCTGGTTTGAAAAGGGTAAGCTCTTGACTAACGATGACAAATTGCTACACCTGTTGAGTCAGCCGCTTTGGAGCTCGCCAGCCCGCCTCGTTAACTCCTGGCACTTCCATCACCTGTTGCTTGTGGCTCTCTTCCCAGGTAGTCAGGTGATGGTAGCACCCCTGCTGTGCTAAGACTTCCCCGTTGCATAGTCTCACGTTGATTTGCAAAGACCGTTCTTCTTACTTCCTGCAGGAAACGCATCCCAGTCCCACGTGGTTTATCCGTGCACCTTCTGAGTGTAGATCAAAAAGAATCGAGGTAACCGTACAGAGGAGCAAACTCAACATCCATTGCACGAGGACCAGGGGGCTGTGCTGCCTGGCTGTAAACACCATCTCGGACTTGAGAGACTGCATGTCTCGCTGTGGGGGGAGCAGCGAGGGATCCAGTCGCGGTGCAGAGGTGCCAAGCCGCTGGCGATGCCGGCTCCTCATCCCTATGTTCTCTGCTGATCTTGATTCAAGATTCAGCGTGCAACAGAAACAGTGCAGGAGGTCTGGGTGCCGGGTCACGGGCCTGAAGTCACCGCTGAGTGCAACCTTATTATAATACATTATTGGGGCCTCATAGCCACCTAAAAGTCCTAGTCCCATTGTCCTAAGTGTCGGACGGATGTCTAATGGGCCCTCCTTGCTGCAAAAGGTTTTTCACGTGGGCAAGCTACTGCAAAGGTGGCTTGGACCAGCAACGAACAAAGCTCCCGATCACTCAGCAGCAGGAGAGCAGGACCGGAGCTGGGCAACAGAGATGGAGCAGGGGGCTGTAGGGCGGGCAGCTGGAAAGGAAAGCACCTGTTAAAATGCCAGCGTCAGCAGAAAGCCACACCAAGCAGCTGCTCAGCAGCCGTACGGGAGCGAGCTTTAAACACGTGTCGCCGACGAAGCCTGCGCCCGGGAATCCAAACAACAGTTGTGCCGCCACGTCCCCATCACGATCTGTCCGCCATGCATCCATCCTCCCCTGCCTCGGGAAGCAGAGTGGGAGGAGCCTGTTTTGCCCCTGTGGGAGGAGCCTGTTTTGCCCCTGTGGGAGGGGCCTGTTTGCTCACTGGTCGCACAGTCTTTATCAGAAGATGAGGTTGGTAGGCTCAGCCATGTCTGTCCCAAAGCACCTGTCCGCGCACCCTCGGCCCGAGGCTCAGATCTTCTGCACGTAATTCCCAGGGAAAAGCCCTTCTCGCCCGTGCAGCCGGCCTTTCCACCACCCCGAGGAATCTGGAAGACGGAAACGGTGCTTAGTATTAGGCGCGGGGATTGAGTGATGCCGTTCGCAGGCTCTTTGTGCCCTGCAAGCTCCATCTCAGTGAATCCCTCCCGCTGCCGCGGAGCTCGAGAGCTGGGTATGCACGCACGTGCGGCTGGGTGCGTGGACTGGCTCCTACGAAGGTGACCCCGTATGTGAGTGTAGGGAGCATGACTCTGGCCATGGCCCAGTCGTCTCCCAGCTCGGGGAGCTGGCTGCACTATTACTTACCCCTTCTTAATAAATGAGTCAACAAGATGCCCTAACCCCGATCCTATTCAGGTTTAACTGGTGATATCCTACACTGGACAGGCCCACTCAACAAAAGCCCATTGCCTGGGGCTGAAATCCTACAGCCAGTGCTATGCAGGGGCTCAGATTAGATGCTCACAGGGTCCCTTCTGGCCACAGAACGGGACCAGAACATCCCTCCCACTAACAGTTTTCACGGTCAGCTACAGAAGACATCTCCACACCCCAGGCTAGCTTCAGGGAGCGCACAGACCGTAGCCCTGCGGTGGCTAACCTTTTGAGACCCAAGAAACCTCTTGTTAAGACTCATTTTCCCCCTGGAAAAGGCTAGCTCTTTTGTTTTCGCTCAATTTTTGACAAGGGAAAAATGACAGAGCAATTCTTCTGTTGCAAAGAACTTGGTAACAAGGCAGGATGCTTTTAACATTATGGATTGGGATTTGAAATCTCTGGGTTTATCTGTGAATTATGTGTAGGTGTTTGCACACCCAGCGGTGCTCATATTGGGCGACACCCCGCAGCACTGCGGGGTGCTGTGACACCCTGACTGAGAATCACGGCCTTAGACTGTGAGACCCGAGGACTGTCTGATTGTCCCCAGCTGCTTACACTTTGCAGGTGTCACACCATGGGGAAAAGATGAGACACAACAGCGCAGCAGGTGCATTTCCACGAGCTACAGGTGCACAGGCCGGGGCTGCCCTCAGCCCTTTGCTTGAGGAATCCTTGCAACAAGCTGCAGGAAAACTGCAGGTTGGAGCAGGAGTTGTAGGACGGACGATTTGGAGGGTGAAACCAGGAAGCTCCATGTGCTTGGGGATTGCACAGCAGCTCTGAGCAAACAAGGTGCCACTTTCACATGTGCTAATGCAGCGTGCTTAAAATAAAGATCCAGTTGCTATAGTCCAGCTGAGTGCCTTTATTAGTGCACAGAGCTCTGTGCATGAAACACTCCTGACCAGGGCAAGTGAATCGGTATCCAGTCTGGAACAGGGAGAAAGTACCTTAGCCATTGTTGCCATCAGCTGGCATGAATGCCAGTGAGTCCTGTGACACAGATGGTCACTCCCTGCTGCTACTGGCTGCATCCCAAGTGAAGGGTTGCATTTTCCAGCATCTGTGAACAGGCTCTATACTCTCAGGTTCTCTAGTCTTAATAACCTCTGGCAGACACCCCAGGCTCTCTACCAAGACCCACTTTAATGCTAGTCTGTTGGGCACCATGGCTGGGTTCTTTTGCTAGGCAGCGTCCTTGCAAAGGATGCATCTGCTGATCGGGGAGTGGAGCAGCTAATCCCCAGCTAGCCTAAGGAGGCAGGCTTTGTCACCCCAGGGTCCATCCTCCCCACCTCCCTGGCACTGGGGCCCCTGCCCCAGGGCTGCTTTTCCTGCCCCCGCGGAGGTTGGCCCGCATTGACGCAGCCGATGCAGAATACGCACCTTCCATCAGGATGTCTATGACGTCTCCCACGTTGAAGCTGATCTCATCCACGTCCTGCCCAGTGTACTGATATAGGGCCCGGCAGCGCGGGACCGTGACCTTGGGCTGGGGCTTGGGCCGTCTTGCAGGAGGGGGCTGGCTTATGCTTTTCTTCCTCTGCATGCTGCAAAAGGCACCCAGAGAGGTCAGCGGTGGGGATTGCGCGGTGCCCAGCACGGAGGGGAGTCTCAGGAGTGGGTGGTGGGGACGGCTACAGCTCTCAGGCTGCATCTTCCCGTCGGTGACGGCAGACCCCAAAACCTCGTGTGGGTCCCCAGCTCCCCCCCCAGGATGATTCTGTGCTTCAGGACTGACACAGGAGGCAGAGCAGCTTTGCTCATTCCTCATCACTGCTCGCTGGGCTGTGGAGGGCTGCGTCGGTGCTAGGAGGGCCTCAGCCCCAGGCGTGAGGTTGCTCTCTTTCTAGACAGCCTCCGCTGTTCCTGGCTTCCCTGAGCAAGTCACTCATTCAGGCCAGTGCTGGTGAGCACGTGCTGATCCCCGCAGGGGGGCTCCACACATGGGCTGAACCGTGTCAGGCGGCAGGAGGGGGCTGATGGCAAAGGGGACAATCGCTGCCCTGGTGGCTGGGGCGAGGGCAGTCCAGGGACCTGGCGCACGGGACAGTAGCAACACGTACCCTGCCACTCCCTGGTCGGGCACGTTCAGGAACTCCAGGTTGTGCTCCGAGGGGGGTCTTGTCTTGACCCTGCGGCTGGCGCCCTGCCTGGGCAGCGCCGCGTTCGGCGGCCCCCGCGGCTGCTTCTGCAATACGGCGTTTGTCGAGTCCCGCTGCCTCATGTTGTTGCGGGGGAACTGGGGAGCTCCGTTCTGGCAGCTCCCTGGAAGGGCCACGAGAAGAGGGTGCGTTAGAGAGCCCCAGGGACGGCTGTACAGGGCGCTCCCCAGCCATGGATGCAGGGCAGCGGCTCCCAAACCTGTGTGCTGTGACCCCAAATGGGGTCACACCGTCGCTGGATGTGGCGTCGTGGGGGTGGGGGGCCATGCTGAGGAAATGGGGCTGCAAATGGGGTCATGCCGAGGAAACGTTTGGGAAGCACTGATCCAGGGGGTTCGGCCTCATTATCCCAGTTTGGCAGACGGGGAAACTGAGTCAGGGACAGAACCAGGAACACACCCCAGCTGTCCCAATTCCCAGGGCAGCGAGCTGTAGCTATTAGACTATACTGTCAAGCCCAAGTGCTCGAGGGCTGCTGGTGGGCCCCAGGGCCATGATCCTAAGCGGGGAGGGATCTCCTAGAGACCCACGAGGCCTGCCACCATGGCTGAAACGGACCTGATTGATGGGCCCCTGTCTTGGGGAGGTCTGGGGACTTCCTTGCCTGGGCAGGCTCCCCAGCATGGCAGCTCTTGATTTGGGCTGCTGCCCCTAAAGCCCCGTTCTCCTCACCTCTGGGAGCAGAGGGAGCGCTTCTTGTGGGTGCCGGTTGCCTGTGGTGGCCTCTGCTCTGCTGGATCCCTTTCCGAGTGGGCTCTGTTGGGACAAAGCAGTGAGCAGGAGCTGCAGCCCAGTTTCATCAGGGCTTTGGTGCTTACCCGGCTCACTGCAAACCTCCACCTTCCCATTGCTTCTCAGCACACCCATCTCTGCTGCCCCCCGGAGGCACATCCTCTTCCCATTCCCCGTGGGACCGGGGCCCCCAAACCAAACCGTGCAACCGCCTGCTCCAGCCAGGATGGTGCAGGACTCCCACCTGGGTGCAGCTGTGGCCTGGGACACAGGAGTGGTGGGAGCCAGGCCCTCAGGGGCACCATCCTTCAGGTGCAATTCCTCAGGCCACCCTAGTCACAGACCAGCCCCCCACCCCAGGGCGAGAGGGCCCGCCGCAGGCACTCACTGGAGCTCTTGGGGAGCCCGTCCCCGATGCTGACTGTCAGGACTTTGCTCGATGCCTTCAGGATGGCCACGTCACCTTGCCCCCTCATGAAGGTCACGCTGCGGGTGCCGCCCCCGCCCCAGCCTTCCTTCTTCACCCGGAACTGTAGTCTGGGCAAGTGGGGAGAGGGGCCGTGAGGGTCCCTGGCCTGGCTAGTCTTTCTTTGACAAGCCCCATGTGTCATTGAGGAGACAGCCCTGAAAAATCAGGTGTGGCTTCCTCCTAAACTTCCCCTTCTCCCACAACAGCCCCGAGACCACCACGGTGACCTGCCCCCCAGCCACGCTACAACCCACTTTCCTCTTCAGTCAGCCTAGAGCACCCAAGAGTCTTGCTTCCCAGCCCCTCCATGCTAACCACTAGAGCCCCCTTCCAGACCCTGGGATAGAGCCCAGGAGCCCTGCTGCCCTGTTACCCTCGCTCTAACCACTAGACCACACACCCCTCCCAGAGCTGGGAGCAGGGCGCTCGTCTGCCGGTGAAGTGGCCCCAGCTGTGCCACCTTCCCTGCCCCAGGGGACCTGCCGCTCCTCACGTGTCGTGGAAGTTGAGCTGCAGCTTGCTCCGGGTGACTTCCTCGTAGCGCTTGCACAGGAGGCTGATGAGCTCCGTCTTGAAGATGGACTCCAAGAAGCTGTCGGATTCGCTGTCGTGGAGGATGAAGAAATCATCCTGCCTTGTGCTGGCCGGAGAAACCACCAGAGGAGAGTGCGTCACATGCCTGCAGGCCCCATCAGGGACCATAAAGCCCCAGGAGGGACCTGCTGGGTTCAGTGAGCCTGGAGGCAGGGCTGGTTAGAGGCCACAGAGCCCCCCCCCCCCCAACAAGGTCACATGTGCTCAGGAAACTATGGAGGGGGGGTGTCTCTCACTGTAGTGTATGCAAAGGACCGAGCTCTCTTCCTGGACGCTACCCCTACACCGCACCCCATCACCAGCCTTGTCTGGGAAGTCTCTGGCAATGGAGAAAGTGTCAGGTAATCAGGGGTGGCCTCCAAGGTGGGGGAAGAGCCTGGCTGGTGCTGGAGTTGGCAGTAAGGGAGCACCTCTGTGGTTAACCCGGTGCGTTGGTGGGATCAAGAAACCCAAAGGGGTGAGTGGGTGCAAGGGGGTGAGGGCGGCTCCTCTACAGACGCCCGGGGGAAGGAGCTGCTACTTCAAATGCAACCAGGCACTCACACGTGTTGGAAGCCCCCTGCCAGGGCTGGGGCAGCCTTGTGGGGAGTGGCAGGTGTGATGAGGGCTAGCGGAGAAGTCACCTGAGCGAGACTGCACGGACAGCCTGGATCTCCACCTTCTTCTTCAGCACCTCCTTGATCTGACCCTTCTCCGGGCCTTTTTTGACCTTCTCGCGGCCGATCAAGTAGAAATACTTGGGAGTCAGGATGAGGTCACGCTTGATGGACTGAGGGAGAGAGAGGAGAGGATGGGGGTGCTGAGCCAGCAGAAGCAGCCCAGGGGCAGGGGCTAGGGCCATGTCTCACATGGGACAGCACCGGGACCCCGGGGAGACCCTGGGCAAAGGCAGCCAGCACACGAGGCATTTAGGGCCCGATCCCCGCGTGTTAGCACCTTGTTCCTGCCCCTGCGTCACCTGGGACTGACCTCTCTCCTTCTCCAACAAACCTTTTGGCACAGGCCTGGGGAAGGAGGAGCCTGGGATGAGCCCATTTACCTTAAACCTCCGGTCGTACTTAGTGACAGAGTCGGCAAAATCGATCCGCTCCCTCTTGGCCAGGAACTGGCGCAGCTCGGGCCTGTCCTCCATGCCCAGGTAGTCACCCACAAAGTTGCGGTTGATGCTGTTCCTCCGCCTCTCCTTGAAGCCGCACAGGATGTTGGCAGCTGAGCAAAGACATGTATCCGCACGAGTCAGGCCCTGCGTGGACCAAGGACCCATCCGGCCTGGTGGGATGCCCCCGGTTTTGATGCTTGGGGAGGACAGTGTTAAAGCACCCTGGCATATGAAGTCCTATCCGCTCCAGACCCTGAGCTGCCAATAGCGTATGCCCTGAAGCCTGGGCATTTACAGTTGCCATGATTTGACCATCCTCATCCTAAGTACGAAGGCGTTCTTCCCCAGACAAATGCCCAGTCGTCCTGAGCTGCCTCTCTCCTTCATCCTCTGCCACTGCAAGTCCTGCAGGCCTGCTGTGCATCGCAGGAGATGCTGCGGCTTTTGTCTCTTTGAAGGTTTTCTCTGCCCCGGTTGTCCTCTTGCATTTGTGCTGCGGGACAGGGCAATGGGAGCACGTCTGGCTTCTCTACAGTGCTATTTCTGTACCTGTGTATCTCTGCTGGCTTTTCATATTGTTTAGGTTTGGGAGCATTAGTAAAGCTCTTGTTGTATTAGAGCCTGCAGGAGAACACTCTATTTTCAGATTGAGTGGTACATATTTTAGTCCTCAGTTCAGCCTCATAACAATCCCAGGGAAATAAAGTGACTTCCTGGAAATTGTCCTGGATGTCTCAGAGGCGTCCTGCATCCCAGTCTCCATGGCTCTACCTCCCATCCCAAATTCCCGGTGGTGGCTGGGGGTAGGACCCACAAATACAGCCTTCCTCTCCTCCCTGCTCGAATCACTAGACTCAGCTCCGACCAGGGGTTGTGCCTCTCAGTCCCCTCCATTTTACCACAAGAAATGGAGCAAAGAACAGCTTCAGCCCTGTCTCCTAGTCCCACACAGGCTGCAGGTTTGAACTGTGCATGTTTAAAGGACCATCGTCAGAAGTTGGCTGGGCCTGAATCATGCCCCTCCTGGTCTGGAACGACCCCCCATCAGCTCCCACTGGTGAACAGGCCCCGACCTGCTAATGCCACTTTAACCCACCCTCCACTGCGTCGTCACTTGCCCCGTCCCTCCTCTGTCCTGCGCACAGTGGCACAGCTTGCAGCTCCCTTACCCTCTTCCCGCATCTGCTCGTACTTCCGGATGGCGATGTGCCGCCTCCAGGCTTTCTGGATGATCCGGGCAAACCCATCAAACTTCCTTTCCCGCATTTCCTCCAGCAGGAAGAGCTGATGGTGGAAAAACCATGAGATCCCCCCAAAAAATCCAAGTAGGAAGGGGCAGGAAGAGAGCGGGTACTCTGTTCTCCACGGGGACTGCGTGGCGGGGAAGGCTCACAGGGAAGTGGAGTTAATAGGAGGCAGATGGGACGGGCAGACAAAGGGACAGTTTTCCATCAGATCTAAATCTCTCTCTGTCAAGACCCCATTGGGGTTTCCCTGGATGAAAATCCCCAGTGGCTTTAAGGGGGCTGTCATCTGTTCTCATTCTTCAAGGTATTTGGGAACCCGCACTGCTGCCTTTTGAATCCCAGCTGGCCCCCTCCTCTTCATCACCCAGATGCCCAGGTGCCAAAGGGCAGGGGAAGGTTGGCAAAAGCACTCCCACATTGACACTGGGGTTCATGTCCAGTGACTCCCTTGAAATCCTAGATAATCTAGGATTTAATCTAGGCAAGAGGTGAGCCCCCACGGCAGCACCCAGGAACACGTACCGACTCGGGGTTCTTGACAAAAATCTTGCTTCGGCCCATCTGATACTGGTCCGTGTCCATGTTAACAGACCTCAGCAAGTGCTGCACACCCTGGCGCTCGTCGCCCCGCCAGCATGGCCATGTTTCGGGAGTCAAGATGGCATACCTGCCAGGAGAGGGGGCTTGAGCGCAAAGTTTTTTCAGTGTTTAATGAACTGGCTGATAAAAGGTCTTGCAAGGGGACCCAGAACGAATCACCAGTTAGGGACAAATTCAGCAGAATAGTTCGGGTTGAAAAAATATGGCGGGGGCCAGAAGCTGATGAAAATGTTGAGGCATTTTAAGGGTGTTCCCAAAATGTTTTGGGTTGGAAATGCCAACATTTTCTGTTTCGCCGCATTCAAAACAAAGCCTTTTGACTGTTTGGTTTGAGACGCCCGTTTCTGTGTGATATTAGAAGAGAAATTGAGAATAATTAAACACCGGGCTTTAATAAGCTGAAAAAGTGAATAAGCCATCGCGGTTTATGTCGAACAAGATGTTTCGGGTCGATCCTAAACCATTTTTTATTTGTTTCCAACCCCCAGCTCCCCTTGCCCCCTGTTCTCCTCCCACAATTTTTAAGTTTGGCTGAACTGAAAACCCCTTTATTCCCCCCTAGTCTGTACAATAGCAATGAGCTTACGGGGACTGCATCTCAAACTCCTTCAGAAACAAGAGGCCTTCTCCCAGGGAAACATAGACCATGCTCTAGATCGGGGCGGGCAATTATTTCAGGCGGAGGGCTGCTTACTGAGTTT
>NW_017728905.1:2698813-2712432 GCF_001723895.1 Crocodylus porosus | reverse complement strand
AGAGGCGTCCTGCATCCCAGTCTCCATGGCTCTACCTCCCATCCCAAATTCCCGGTGGTGGCTGGGGGTAGGACCCACAAATACAGCCTTCCTCTCCTCCCTGCTCGAATCACTAGACTCAGCTCCGACCAGGGGTTGTGCCTCTCAGTCCCCTCCATTTTACCACAAGAAATGGAGCAAAGAACAGCTTCAGCCCTGTCTCCTAGTCCCACACAGGCTGCAGGTTTGAACTGTGCATGTTTAAAGGACCATCGTCAGAAGTTGGCTGGGCCTGAATCATGCCCCTCCTGGTCTGGAACGACCCCCCATCAGCTCCCACTGGTGAACAGGCCCCGACCTGCTAATGCCACTTTAACCCACCCTCCACTGCGTCGTCACTTGCCCCGTCCCTCCTCTGTCCTGCGCACAGTGGCACAGCTTGCAGCTCCCTTACCCTCTTCCCGCATCTGCTCGTACTTCCGGATGGCGATGTGCCGCCTCCAGGCTTTCTGGATGATCCGGGCAAACCCATCAAACTTCCTTTCCCGCATTTCCTCCAGCAGGAAGAGCTGATGGTGGAAAAACCATGAGATCCCCCCAAAAAATCCAAGTAGGAAGGGGCAGGAAGAGAGCGGGTACTCTGTTCTCCACGGGGACTGCGTGGCGGGGAAGGCTCACAGGGAAGTGGAGTTAATAGGAGGCAGATGGGACGGGCAGACAAAGGGACAGTTTTCCATCAGATCTAAATCTCTCTCTGTCAAGACCCCATTGGGGTTTCCCTGGATGAAAATCCCCAGTGGCTTTAAGGGGGCTGTCATCTGTTCTCATTCTTCAAGGTATTTGGGAACCCGCACTGCTGCCTTTTGAATCCCAGCTGGCCCCCTCCTCTTCATCACCCAGATGCCCAGGTGCCAAAGGGCAGGGGAAGGTTGGCAAAAGCACTCCCACATTGACACTGGGGTTCATGTCCAGTGACTCCCTTGAAATCCTAGATAATCTAGGATTTAATCTAGGCAAGAGGTGAGCCCCCACGGCAGCACCCAGGAACACGTACCGACTCGGGGTTCTTGACAAAAATCTTGCTTCGGCCCATCTGATACTGGTCCGTGTCCATGTTAACAGACCTCAGCAAGTGCTGCACACCCTGGCGCTCGTCGCCCCGCCAGCATGGCCATGTTTCGGGAGTCAAGATGGCATACCTGCCAGGAGAGGGGGCTTGAGCGCAAAGTTTTTTCAGTGTTTAATGAACTGGCTGATAAAAGGTCTTGCAAGGGGACCCAGAACGAATCACCAGTTAGGGACAAATTCAGCAGAATAGTTCGGGTTGAAAAAATATGGCGGGGGCCAGAAGCTGATGAAAATGTTGAGGCATTTTAAGGGTGTTCCCAAAATGTTTTGGGTTGGAAATGCCAACATTTTCTGTTTCGCCGCATTCAAAACAAAGCCTTTTGACTGTTTGGTTTGAGACGCCCGTTTCTGTGTGATATTAGAAGAGAAATTGAGAATAATTAAACACCGGGCTTTAATAAGCTGAAAAAGTGAATAAGCCATCGCGGTTTATGTCGAACAAGATGTTTCGGGTCGATCCTAAACCATTTTTTATTTGTTTCCAACCCCCAGCTCCCCTTGCCCCCTGTTCTCCTCCCACAATTTTTAAGTTTGGCTGAACTGAAAACCCCTTTATTCCCCCCTAGTCTGTACAATAGCAATGAGCTTACGGGGACTGCATCTCAAACTCCTTCAGAAACAAGAGGCCTTCTCCCAGGGAAACATAGACCATGCTCTAGATCGGGGCGGGCAATTATTTCAGGCGGAGGGCTGCTTACTGAGTTTCGGCAAACCATCGAGGGCCGCATGACAGGGCAGATAAATATTAATTTTCTAAATTTTTTAGGGGCCCCGAGGACCGGATAGAATAACCTGGTGGGCTGCATCTGGACCCCGGGCCACATTTTGCCCGCCCTGCCCTAGACGCAGTGGTTCTTGGCTCCGTGGGTAGACCCCTTCCAGGGAGCTAGCGTGGGTCTGCCAGGCCCCGGGCAGAGACAGCGACGGCCTTACCTCTGTAGGAACTTGTGGAAGATTCGGCGATAGGCAAACCCTGCCCTGCGCACTCGGATGTTCTCTTTCAGCCCCAGATACTCCACTTGGTGCTTCACCCTACGCAGCAATGAGGAACAGAGGAACATGCATCACAGGAGGCTGATCAGCCCCAAGGCCTCAGCTTGAGGGGCAGGCACCACTCAAGTATGCCTGAGTCCTTTTGGCAACGTGGATGTGTAGGGGCACGTGTGTGCAAGCGGATGAGTTCGAGCGTGTGCACGCATGTGTGCACACGCATGTCTGATTCGCTTACCCCTGTACTAAACCACAGAAATCAAACACGGCCGGTCACGTGCACCGTTTTCAAACTGGTTATGTGCTGTAGGGCCCGTTTGTATTACTGCGCTGGCACAGCTATGATTTATCAAGCGGGGCAGGTGCCTAAGGATGAAGACCAGCACCTTGTGTGGGTTTATATTTGTGCTGAAGCAGGTTTGCTTACATGTAAATAGGATCTTGCTTGTATATCAACACCCTCTCCCAGCTTTAAGCCACAGCCCAGACCTACTCACTGTCCGGCAGAGCTACCTATTGATTAATTCTAGGTTATCAAATGTTGGATTCTTGCTGCTGCCCAGAGGGGAAGATACTGAACCGGGCTTTGGAAATCCGGGGCTCTCTTCCCAGTTCTGCTACTGAACCCCCTTTGGGCAGGTCATGTCTCCTCCAACCCCTTGTCTGTGCTAGCAGTTTCCTTGCAAGCTCTTTGAAGCAGAGGCTGTACCTTACTATGTGTGTGTACAGTTCCTACCCCCCGAGGGGACCCTGGATCCAAATAATCCAAATGATAAGCAGCAAAGGCCTCTCTCGTACCTGCTCTCCTCCCAGTCCTTGGGTTT
Source organism: Crocodylus porosus (assembly GCF_001723895.1). Taxonomy (NCBI): domain Eukaryota; kingdom Metazoa; phylum Chordata; order Crocodylia; family Crocodylidae; genus Crocodylus; species Crocodylus porosus. Next base: position 2,709,511 of record NW_017728905.1, on the reverse strand, counting down.
CTTGGTCTCATTGGGTTTGATGCAGCGGATGTAGTGTGGGGTGCACTTCATTAGCGTGTTTACTAGGTCATTGGCCTGTTTCTGTTGCAAAGAAGAGCATTTATATATCATTAACAGCCTCCAGCATGAGCCCATCCTGGCCCGCACCCTCTGGCAGCCTCAGGGCCCTACCTTGATTTTGGAACTAGCTGTGGTCGGTCGGCTCTTCTTGTCTGAATCGAGCTTCTCTGGGAAAAGCATCCGGATGAATCCACTAGAAGACAGAAAATGGTCACCAGTGCGAGCCCAGAACAGGCTTGCTCAGGCTGTGGTCTCCACCCCCTGAAGCTCTGGCCAGCTCAGTGCACCAGTCTCGGCTCTGGCTTCATCAGGTGCAGCTCCCTTTGAAGTGAATGTGAGATGCACCTGTTAAAACAAGGGCTGAATCCATGGTTTCCACCAGTCTCCTTATCCTGGTGCATCCTCCCTCATAATGCACCCGAGCAACGGCATGCAGGGAGGGTTGTATAGGGGACAGTGCCATTGGGAAGATCCAACTGCATCTGTGGGCTGCGGGTGTCACAGCGGGTTGGTCCCTGCTGTTTTACGCCCCAGCCCCAGTGGGCAGCCCACCTCACCCAAGCCAGGTTGGTTTCTGAGGCTCCTTGCTTGGGTTTGTACCCACTGATGCTGCACTGAGAGCAAACCTCAGGGCACAGACACACACAAGCCCCTGTCATGGGACACTGGGCAGCCCGCGCAGGACTCACTATTCACTGCTCTGCATGAGCTCGATCAGGTCGGTGAACAGCACATCCCGATTCCGCTCACAAAAGCCATTCACATCGTAGGAGACCTGGGGGGGGCCGAGAGGCAAGGGAGGAAATCAGTAGGGGAGGGTCCAGTCTTCAGCTCAACAAATGCTCTTAATGATCCGCCGATGACACCATTGCTCTTGGACAGTCCAGGAGCGGGTCACTGTTTTTTTGCAAGCGCCCAAGGGGACCCCCCCAGTCTGGTCTGGGGCTAGAGTCCTGGTGGTGGGGAGCACTTCCAGCAGGGGAAGCATCACCCACAGGGCAAGGATCTTGGTGCTCATGCCCCTGACTCCTCTACTGGATCCCAGACGGTAGCTGCTCCACCTTGAGGTCTGCACATCCTCAGCCCGGGGACTCATGGCAGGAAGAAGTGTGCACGCATGTGCATGCATTCAGTGTGTGCACAGGGCCACATCACCCATGCAGCGCACATTAATCAGCATCACTCTACTTATCAGGGTAGCAACCCGGTCCCCTTGTCACCATGGCACTGGGACATCTCACAGTCATTCATGGAATTAAGCCTCACAAGACCCCTGAGAGGTAGGACAGGGCTATCCCCCTCTGCTGATGGAGAACTGGATAGGCTGAGGGACTCCCACAGAAAAAGCATGCAGCTGAGCCAGGAAGTGAAGCTAGTGACTCCTGCCCCAGTGCTCTGTCCACTAGACCAGTTGTTCCCAGCAGATCACTGTCAAATCTTTGGATGACCAAGCCACTCATAATTCTGGCATGCCACCCGGTACCCTCAGCATCAAACTGTTAACTGAAGACAGGCAACCCAGGGCTCGCTCACTACGACCTCACAAGGCACCAGTCATCCGCATCCCACAGCGGGCTGGCAACCACTACGCCAGACCAGCTTTCCTTCCCATTCACAGGATACGCCCAGGTTCCCAGGCTGTGTGCGTGTGCCTGGGGCGTGTGTATTCATGCAGGCCCCAGACCTGAAGTGCACACGCCTCCCTGGGCAGCGTGCGCAGTGCCCGTGTGTGCAGTGTGAGTGTTCATATACTCGTGGAGGTGTGCAGTGGCCCTAGGAAGCGTGTCTATGCAATATACCTTGCCTGCATAGTGGTGTATGACGAAGCCCGAGTTCCAGCTGTTGAAGTGCTCGTGCGTTCCCACCGCTGCCTGCAGCTTCTGCCGCAACGTCTGGTCCACCCCTTCGCCGGTGGCATGCATCGTGGCGCAGACGTCGTCCAGGACACTCATGATCCCAGGAGGATTCTGGGAGGAAGAGTAGGAGTGAAACCAAGGAAGAACGGGGCCCTCGAAAAGGAGCGGGGTCCAGCTGCTGACCTCTGCGATGGATGGACAGGGCTTCCTAAAGGTGGCAGGGAGGGCACAGCTCAGCCTCATGCCTGCAGCAGCTCAGCCCTGTGCTGGTACGGGTCAGCCTCCACTCAGGTTGAGCTGGTGGGACCACTTGTGAACTATGTGCAAAGTGCTTGGGGTTCAGTGCCTGAGTAGAGACAATTTTTGGTCTCTCTGGCTAAATGGGCACCTCTGCTGTGGACTGGACTCAGAGGCCCGGCAAGGTCTTTCCAGCCTGAGAATCTTAAAGCACCTCCTCAAACCGTCCCGCCCAGGGATGTCGCCCAGGAAGTGCAGCTGTTTTGTTGCTGAGCTTGAGCGGGGTCCAAAGGTTTCAGTCCCATTCACTGCCAACTGGATGAACCATCAGTGCCCAGGAAAGCCTGGGTCAGTGCTGAATGCAGGTCCCACAGCCCCACGCCCCCAAGAGCGGGACCCTCCTCTCTTACCAGCTTGTTCTCTATCAGGTCACACACCACTTTGTTGTTGAAATACTGGATAGGGGTCCACTTGATCCCCTCCTGCACATACTCCTCCTAGGGAACACAACAGAGATCCAGCTGACCTGGCTGGCGAGGCACGGCTCTGCCATGCGGGGCACAGGCACATGGAGACGGGCAGACTCCTCCCGGGGGAACCAGTCGCCAGTCTCCCTTTCAAGCCCATTTAGCACACGCAGCAAGTCCCTCAGGAAAATGTCCTGGTCCCAGAGACTGCTGGGCCTCCTCAGGCGGGGGAGCATGCAGCAGCGTCCAGCTGAGATTGTCACCAGTGGGGCCAAAAATGGGCCAGCTTTCATAGTTTCATAGTTTCTTTCTCGAAAAGACAATCTGCATGGTATGCAAACGCTTATTTACAGATATGCAAATCAGACCATAAGATCTGCATGGCACCTCCTGATTGCAGCATTTTCCGCCCCCCCGCTCCTTCCCTCCCCTGAGCTGCTCGGATCCCATCCCTGCGGTACCTGCTCTGCTTTAAGGGTCAGCTCTATGAAGATCTGCTGCAGCTTCTCGTTGACAAAGTTAATGCAGAACTGCTCAAAGCCATTTCTCTGCAGCATGAGAAATGAGAGAGAGGAGGTGAGGGTGTGGTTCATGGCTCATCCCACTCTCCGCAGCCCGCCTTGGGCCCTGCCTGCTCCCTGGGTCAGAGGATAGGGAGGTGTAGCAATACAGCCAGGCCTGCTTTTCACTTCCTTGCTGGTGCAGGTCCAGGGCACCGTGGGCTCAGCAGGGCATGGATGCTGGCTGTATAGCTAGCCAGGCAGGGTGGACACTGGCACCAAGTTTTAGGCTGATAGGTGCTGGCACCCAGGACTGGTAAGTGGGCACCAGCAGGGGCAGCTGGCAGACAGGTCTGTGTGAAAGTGTCTGCACGGGGCCGCCCTGAGCACGGTGGCCTTTCACTCGTAGTTTCGTTCCCAGGGAAGCAGAGATCCAGACTTGCAAGGATGAGTCTGGTATTGGAGGCTGTCATGGAGCCTGTGTTAGGGTGAGGCTTGCAGAGGAAATGAGCTTGGTGGGGAGACAGTGACCCTGGGATGGAGGAAACTTTGGGGGACCTCTTTGGATATCCAGACTGCTGAGAGGGAATGTCGTCTACCCTCTTTGGCTGCTCCATTATAAATGCCGATGCCTTGGAGTTCCTACCCCCCCGCCCCGTATCAGTGCTGCCATTGAACGGTGACAAGTACCTGAAATATCTCAAAGCCATAAATGTCCAGCACCCCGATACTGTACTCCTCATGGGGCTTCTGCATGGCCCTGTTAATGGACTGCAGAGAGAAAGAGAGAAAGGGGTCAGAGCCAAGGGAGAGATTCGTTACCATGATGCCCTTTTTTCCTCTAGTTTATTCCATTGCATCTTTCTGGTGTCTCCATTCACAGCGGGGTTGGGCCTGGCGCTATCTGTAGGGGCAGGACTCAGCAAAACCCCAATTCTTGACCCTTATTCACCACAAGCCTGAAAAAAGAGGCAGCTGAAAAGGCTGCTTCAGGCCAGGGGGAGACCCAGTGGGGCACAGCTGTATATGGGGGATATGCCAGTAGCAGCTGCTGATGCCAAGTGGGTGTGTGTCTGTCTGGGCTTGTCAGTGGCAGGACTCACACCCCACCTGAATCCTGCGATGTGCTCCCAGGACGCAGGTTTGGTTGCGGGGGTGCTTTGGGCTCAGCCTCGGGCTTGCTACAGCCGGCAGGCTCTGGAGCAGGTGCTGGGGACAAGTCCAGAGCAGCCTCCCAAAGGAAATTGCAGCTCTGGAGCATGTCTGCGGATTCAGGCGGGAAGGGTGGGGTGCGCTCAGCCCCGTTCTACCTGAGGTCTGCCCCCGCCATTGCCTACCCATCCCTCCTCCCTCCATGCTCATCGGGGCCTGGGTAGTAAGAGAGCGGCCAGAATCTGGAAGCCAGGCACGGTGCTCAGCTCACCTCCACGAGGAAGTCAAAGACCCGGGAATAGAGGCCCTTGGCAAGGGCGTCGCGGGTGTAGGACGCCTGCTCCACATTGAGGGTCACGTTGATGGACTCTGAGCGCCCCCCCCACTTGCTGTCCATCTTCCTGCTGGTGATCTTCTCATTGAGCCGGTCCTTGTCGATCCCCAGGAGGTAGGCGGGGAAGGCCAGCTCTGGGCACAGGGAGCGCAAGCTCAGTGTCTGCAGAGAGGAAGACTCCCACCAGCCGCACAGCTCCCTCCCCGGGGTGTTAGCCAGCAAGACGGTTGGCCCCCAGGTTAGAGGGCAGAGCTGATAGGTCACTGATAGAGGGCGGAGCTGGTCTGGTGATGAAAATGGGCACTGAGGCACCCAGATGCCTGGGTTTTCTCTTTCTCATCGTGGCAGGGCACGTGGCTTAGCTTTTCATAGGAAGGAACTGACGGGCAGGACTCCTGGGTCCTAGGCCTGGCTTGCTGAAGGGCCCTTGGTCAAGTCCTTTCCCTTCTCTGTGCCTCAGTTTGCCTTTCTCTAAAATGGGGACAGCAGCGCTCTCTGTATTGCACTGTGAGGCCTCTGATGTGGAGAGTCTGCATGCAAGCTGTTAAAAAGTTTCTCCACTGGCTCCTGCTAACTGAAGAGGCCGGCCTGAGGACTCCAGTCCCTTTGCCATCTTTAGATCCCAGAAGGATGCATTTTTCTCTTCCTTGTCTCTGGGTGGAAATCTACCCCTGGTGGGAGCTTCCTTGCCTCCTCCATCAGCTTGTCCCTGGAGGCGGGCTCAGGCTGTCATACTCACGGTCAGAGCTCTCCACCTGGGCATAGTTGCCCTGCTCTCTGAAGCTGATGTTGCCCAGATGGAGGATGCCAGCCACGATCTGCAGCACGAGCTGCTGGTGCTCGCTGGAGATGCCTATCACCTGCATGGCGTTCTGGGGGCAGAGAAAGCAGCTGGTCAGCCCACATGCTGGGCTAAGGACCGTCGGACTCGGTATCTTGGCTGCAAGCTTGTTTGGGACAGGCTCGGAAACAATAACCGCTACAAAAATTAAGTCCATTGTGAAGTTTCAGCAAAAGATATTGTCATAAAGCTGTTAGAATCTGTTGCCAAATATCAAATGCTTTTGTCTTGGAAATTTCACTTGTCATTTATTTCCCTTGGTGATAAAGCCGCGTCGACTTCTCGGACAATGTTTTTAATGCCGGCCACATGGCAGCACTGAAATGCATCACTTTTGTGATGGGAAGACACAGGTGGCACGATATGTCACAGCCGCTCATCTGGATAGTCACAGTAAGAGCCACAATGACATGCCCCATATTGAGCCCCCGCTGAGCTACTCACCATGGTCTCGTGGAAATCACTCCGATCATCAGTGCCATCCACTTGGTAGGTCTCCGATTGGTTCAAGTAGTAGTAATAATCTGGGGTCATCACCCCCAGGTTCTGCTGCTGCTCTTTGGAGGAGCCTTCAATAAGCTGCCAGGAAAGGAGGAAGAGCAAATGCAGGTCTGGGGTCAGCTCTGTATCCCGCATGGACATGAAGGGGCCAGGGATGTCCTGAGAGCGATTCCCTGCTTGGCACCTGCAACTGATCATTCATTCCCCTGGCACTGCCATCCTCTACGGATTGTCAGCAGGTCTAGAGAGCCGGTCTGCTCCAGAAGTGGCATGCTATGGGGCACAGGCATGGATGCCCCTTTGCTCGCTTCCCTGCACACTCCTGGACCCTTGCATAGACACGCTTATGCACAAGCAAACATGTATATCCGTCTGCACACACATGAATACCCATGCAGTCACACTCACGCCCATTCAGACCCTCCTGCGCTCCCTTCCCTCTGCCTCCCGAGGCTGCAGGGGCGCTGTGCAGCCCCAGGCCCCGGGGAGCTGTGCTGTGCTCTGTCGGGTACCTGGTAGTAGATGTGGAAGTTCCTCTCGTTCTCATTCTGGCTCACCACCCTGGACTTCTCCAGCAGGAAGTTGGAGATCTTCCCTCCATCCGGCTCACCGCCTCGGCTGAACTGGATTTCAAAGTATTTTCCCTGCCGAGGGGAGACCTCTCAGCCCTGGGGCTCCAGGACTGCGGCTCCCCGTGAATCAGCCAGAGTCTGGCTGTCTTGTTATGAGGCTCCCTCATCCTTGAACTCTTGGTTTTTCCCAAACCCTTTTGCGCTATTCTCCTCCCTTTCCCCTATCCGCTGCCCCTTCTCATGGGCAAAGACCATGGAGTTTGGATCCTGATTGAGACCTCAAACCCAAGACCTCTTCATTGATACCACAATCCAGATAAAAGTACCATATGGGACCCGAGTTGTCTCATCTCTCATCCTTTTCCTGTCCCATCTCCTCACTGAGGGCCTGGCCCTCAGACGGGTTCTCCATCTGCAGGGGGCATGACCCTTCCTGCTCCCTCTCCCGGCTCCAAGACCTCCACCTTTCCCCTGGCCAGGGGATGTTGTGAGCCCACAGGCAGGCTCAAAGGGAGCCAGACCAGGTGGGAGGAAGAGAAGGGGTCTGATGCTGAGTCCCAGTGGAGCAGATGGATACGCCGCCAGCTTGTGGGCTTCCTGGCTTTCACGTGCAGCTGGAAGGAGCAGTGGTCCAAGCAAAGCAAACGGCTGCTTGGAGCACGGCATGCGAAAGCTTTGGCCCAGCTCTGTCCAGCCCACGCTGCAGCATCCCTGCCACCTGGATGGGCTGGGACAATGACGACTCCCACTAGGCTCTCCAGCTCCATCCCTCACTGCCCAGGGTATGGCATGGGCCTGGCCAGCCCTGGAGACTTACGAATCGGCTGGAGTTGTTGTTCCTGACAGTTTTGGCGTTGCCGAAGGCCTCCAGCAGCGGATTGGACTGCAGGATGATGTCTTTGACGTGCTGGGAATGAGAGGAACGGTCAAGTCGGAGGGCATGGGGTGGGCACGGTGACTCAGGGGGAAGAGCTGCTGCTCAGGAGAGGCGATGGCAGGGGGCTGATGGAAAGGCAGGCACATCCATTTCAAGGCTATGGGGCAGGCATTCATTGCTAGCCACCAGCTTGGAGCAGGGCTGCAATTCCCAGTGTGTGGAGAGGGGGGCTGGTGCTGGGTGGGCACTGCCAGCTGGTGAGGGGGGACCTTTGGAGCCCCTGGCATGAAAGTGCCAGCTCTTGGTGTGAAGCAGGGCAGCAGATGCCAGGTGTTAGCAGGGAGGATGCACTTGCATCCTTGCGGGGAGGATGCACTCAGTTTTAAGAGGAAGCTTGGCCTGGGATCTGGTTTGCCAACCCCTTTCCTTGGAGAAGCCAGGGCCCCCTGCTACTGGGGACAGCTGCTCGGTGGGTGGAAGAAGGACGTGTCCAAAGAAAACAAGCGAGGGGGATGGAGGTGCTGGAGGGAGTGAAAAGGAACAGAGACAAGGGACAAGGTGGGCTCAGGGGGTGCAGGAGGGAGCCGTACTTGCACTTTCTCTCCGCCTCCGGACACTTTGGAAATGTAGCCCATGATGTATTTGGCTGCCACAGTTTTTCCAGCTCCGCTTTCTCCACTGCAGAGACATTTAAAGAAACGAGGAGGAAGTGAAACAGCCCAGCCCAGCCCAGGCCCATGCACTTCCAGAGCAGTGGAGGCCGACCCAGCCCTCACCCACTGGGATCACAGCCTGGGGTAGCCCCCACTGCCCACAGGTGAACCCCCTTCAGTCCTGCTCTAATGAGGGGGTGCAGAGAGCTGCTTATTTAGCATGCAGCTGTCCAGCAAGGACTGACCACCCGAGACCTGCTCCGCAGGCCTGGAGCACCCCGTTACCCACCCAGCCGTGAGACGGGGCAGCCTGATCTCGCAGCGTGGGCCCCGAGCCTGTCCGGAAAGGAGGGCTCTATTCCTCCTTTCTCCTCCCATCCTTCGTCTAACTCCCAATCCGCATCCCTGCTATTGCAAAAGGAGCATGCAGTCAAAGGGACCCAGAGATGCGGTGACATACAAACGTAGCAGGGCTTTGCCGCTGCGGTGGGCTGCCCAGGGCTGAGTTCCCAGCACCCCAGGCTCTTGCTTGTGTGGCATGTTGGTGGCTTCTATGTAAAAGGGAAGTCTCTGGGCTTGCCCCACATCCTGGCCGCTCCTTTGCAATAGGCAGCCGGATGAGGGACTTGTGCAAAGATTGCTTCTTGTGCAAAGTGCCTGCTTCATCTCCTGCCAGCCATCATTCCCTTAGCAGCGTGGCCAAGCGGACGGAGCACTGCATGCAGGCTCCTGACACTTGGAGCCCGTTCCTGGCTCTGCCACCAGCCTGCTGTGTGACCTGGGTTGAGTCACTGGCTACCTCTGCCTCCGTTCTCTCTCCCATCCTCTGTCTGGCTTGTCTGTCTAGGGTGTATGCCCTTGAAGGCAGGGACTGTCCTGTCCTCTGTGTATGGGTCGCATCAACCACAGCGGGGCCTGATCTTATTCAAGTAATGGGTGATTGGAGACAAGCTAGCCTGCTCTGAAGTGGGTAGTAACTGGGAGCAGTGCGAAGGCCTGCCTTCTTCTGGTGCTGACTAGTGGCTGCAAACCAGATGGAGGGCAGATGGCTTGTGTCTGACAGACAGGGGCACAATGCGGTTGGTGGAGCAGTGATTATAGCCCCAGACTGGGGCTCAGCAGTCCTGGGGTCTCCCTCCAGCATTGCCCTGGACTGCTGGGTGACCTTGATCACCATGCCACTCTGGCCTCCGTGGTTCCCCATCAGTAAAATGGGGTCACATTACACACCCTTGCTAGCCTAGCGGTTCATAGAGCACCACGCTGGTGTGCCCCCTGCCAGAGAGCTCCTCTGCCTCCAACCACCTTGTAGGTGTAGACTTGCCAGTGCCTTTTGCAACCACCTTTCCCCCTCTGAGCACTTCATGCTTTCACATGCAGAGGAATCACCCCAGCCAGGACAGCAGCTCCCAAACCCAAAGCAGCCTGGTGCAGCAGCTCAGGGGGGGAAGTGAAGCATGCTGCGGCCTACTGAAAGTGGAAGAGGCGGTGGCAGAGCTGGGACTTAGCCCAGAGATGGACTGAGGGCTCACAGCCCTACTCCTGGGAAACGTTCTGGGATTTTTAATGCCTGCAAAGGACAGGACCTGACCCAGCTTTTTTTATAATATTATAATATTTTATAATAATATAATATTATAATATTATAATATTTTTTTATAATATTATTGTAGGGCCTCGAAGCTGCAGTGACGGATGCCGTGGTGCTAGGTGCTGTGCAAACGCTGAGTTGCTGGCCCCTCCATGAATGGCAACACCCAGAGTACTGCACCTGTACTTGCTCCCCAGTTGAAGCCCCATCTTGAACCACAAATTTCCTTCCTCCAGTACAAAGGGATTCCCTGGAGGTTTCCATTGAACTGGTGAACGCACCGCATCTTTACTAGCGCACCCCAGTTCCTCCCTCGCCCCACGTCTCCTTGCCCTGGGAGGCTGAGTTCTCGCTACCTGATAATGACACACTGGTTCTCGCCGTCGATCAGCATGTTCCGGTACATGTTGTCGCTCAGAGCATAGATGTGGGGTGGATTTTCATACTGAGCCTACAAACGGGACAAGAAGAATAGTTACCAAACACAGAGCAGGGCCCCTGAGTGAGCAGCACTTATAGACAGTTCCTAAGTCACCTAAACTCCGCCCTACAGCAGCTGTACATTCATACCAGCACTTAGCCCCCCAGTGAGATTGTATTAGTTTTAGAGACAACAATTCAGATTATTTTTACCTCTCTGGGTGTCATTATAGAACAGGTTTAAAGGAGCTGGGGTTATGGGTTAATATTGTTGGACCTGGATTGCAATTGTAACGGTGAGGCTGAATTTCTTGGCCTCGCAAAGTCTATTTCTGGGATAATTATAATGTCTCAGTAGTATATCTGACCCTCAGTTCCTCATGCAACCTCTCAGACTAAACAGTGTCTGTTTGGAGATGTGTATTTCCAAGTGTGCCCAAAGGCCCTAGCCACGATGGCGGCCTCTTCACTGTGAATGGCAGACCCTGCCTCAACGTAGTTATATCCAACCGGGATGGATAGAAACCCCAGGGAGCCTAAGTGGCCTGCCCTAGTCTGGCAGGAGGTCAATGATGGAACTGGGACTAAAACAGGTCTCTTGATTCCCAGGCCAGGGCCTGACCCAGTGGTCCACACA
>NW_017728905.1:2687582-2698802 GCF_001723895.1 Crocodylus porosus | reverse complement strand
GTGGCAGTGCCGACAGAGCAGGTGGCCCCTGGTGTCCAGCTGAGCCTGCAGAAGCACAGCGGGTCCCTGGAGCAGGAGGGTGGGGCGGCACTCCCCTGCCAGGCGGCGGGTCCACTGGGAACAGTATGGGAGGACAGGCGAGCAGGGGTGGGGGACTTCTTGCTGCATGCATACGTGCTCTGCTGGACTCGGGGCCCCTTCGCACAGCTGCAGAAGAAAAGGGAAGATGCAGGTTTCTATTTTTGTGTTTTTTCCTGTTCAGAAAAACACCCCCCACAGCCCCAGAGAGGCGACAAGGCCGCAGGATGCATGAAGCAGGAAGAGTCTATGTCACTGCCTTGCCTTGTAAGGACACAGCTTTGCCTTCCGTGCAAACCACAGTGCACCACAGCCGTGCGAATGGCTGATCTAGTCTTCACCGTCCCCATCTTCCTTGGGACTGGCGGTGGCTTGTGCTCTCACCCCCAGCATTCAGACCAGCATCATTCCCAGCCAGGGAACCCCGTGCCCAGCCGGCTCCCTCTGCTCCCAGCCAGCCCCCCTCCGACAGGAAGGCAGCAGGGAGCAGCCGATGGCTGGAGAGCCCGGAGGATGCTGCGGACCCTCGTCCGTGTGCTGGCCTGCCTCTCTGTCATGCTTCTGTGACCATGGCCAGTGAAAAGTACAACGCAAGGTCACAGGAGGTTTATTTAGGTTCTCGGTCTGGTGAGCAGGCGAAGCCGCAGCGTTGCGCTGACTGTCTTCTCCACTTGCAACTGCAGCAAGCATAGCCCCTGGGACCAGCAGGACTGACATCCACTTCCGGGCTGCAGCCCCATAGCAAGTGGGTTCAGCATGCAGCCTCCCGCAGGGAAGTGCCGGGGGGGTGCATGGTGTGCTCTGCCCGGACGCCTTCTCCCTGACCCGGCATGGGCAGTGCGAGGGCAGCGCGCGAGACTCGAATCACAATGAACAGGGGTAAACAGGATCAGTTCTGTACTAAGCGCCCAGAGTCACTTCTGCGCTGCAGCACGGGCTTCTGGTGCAGATGTCCTCAAAAAACCTGCCTGCCTCTGCTGCAGGAGGCAGGGACCCAACCGGACCAAGGCAGGTCAAGTGCTGGGGTGCAGTGGGGACCTGGGCTGGACTAGCTGGGAGTGCTGCTGGGCAGGAGGGAAGAGCACGTGAGCATTGCTGGGGGCACCGCAGAAGCAGCTCGGTGGAAGGACTAGAAAGCAAAGGATGAGGGCAGAGCCTGCTCTAAGAAGGACTCAGGGTCGGGACCGGCAGGGGGGCAGGGGGAGGCTGCTCTGTACCCAGATGACCCATAACCTTGCCAAATCCCCCTCCTCTCTCTTCTGTTTCGCACTGCGCACACTCTCCGCCCCAGAGCTGGCTATCAGCCTTATGCGCCAGGTCAATGGAAACAGCGGTCGCTCCGTTTGAGGTTCACTCGCTAGTCCTTCATTCCAGGCAAGGCTTCTCCCCTCTGTCCCTAGGGGACTATACACAGCACTGCCATATGCCTTAACCCTGCATTTCCATGCCCCCACCCCCCCGCAGTGATCACCCTGCGGAGGCACTGGGGGATCCCTGCACCCGCTCAGTCGGACTTGCTCTCCGCCTTGGTGATAGAGATGAAACCACTGAGACCCAGGGCAGCTAAGCGTGGTGCAGGCACTGGGAAGGTCCATGACCTTGCAACTTCAGCCCTGATTTTCAGAAGGTGAAGTCAGAAGGGCGGCACCAGTAGTCTTGGCATAAAACACCGGCCAGCACCCAGACCCGCAGAGGGAGGCAGTGGAATATGCTTTGTATTAACTTTGTGAAACCTCAGGTGGGTTTCGTTTCTTTGTTGTTTTTCTTAATGTGTTTGATAGTGTCAGTTTTTCTAATAAAATGTTTAAAAAAAAAAAAAATGCTTCCTTGGAGGGTTTCACAAAGAGGTGCATTTGGGATCTCTCTCTGCAATGGGTTAGGAACAGCAAATCCTCCAGCTCTGCAGGGGTTGGCCCCAGGGACCCTCGAGGTGCCTTTGAATGCTACGAGTTCCAGTCCTGACCTCCCGGTGTGGAGAAGGATACTTGCCTACCCTACCAGGGGAGGGATATGAAGCCCCTCTTGGTCATTTAGGCTGTGAAGGGTTCAGAGTCATTGCCAGAAAGGAGTGAAAAGGCTGAGGCTGGAGCCTGGGGTCTTTTGGCTCCCAGCTCATTGGCCTTTCCTGTCAAAAGAGATGAGGGCGGCAGTATGGCTCGACCCAATAGACCGGGCTGCAGGATTTGTCAGCTGCTCTGAGAAGGCAAGGAGCAGGCGGACCCCAGATCTGAGCGCAAGGCAGCCCCTCACTATCTGCCCCAGGGGCCCAAAATGCAGATCCCGTATAAACAAAGAAAAGGCTTCACAGATCGACAGTGAATGGACACGCTTTGTCCCGGCTTCACTTTGTGCAGTTGTTCACCCGTCAAGGGAGGGCGGGACACTTTACACCCGCTCGAAACAGGGGCAAATACTCGCTTGGTTGCAAGACAACCCAGAACAGGGCTCACGGCCGAAAGTTGGCACAAAGTTAAAGAGGCCCTCGATGGCAAGCTGTCACTCTTCCTGTGTTACACTCAAACCCAGAAAACCCCCAGATAACTGCCTGAGATCCAGGAAGCGAAACTGCCCAGTGTAGTTTCAGTATGTGAATAAGGTAAAATGCAGCTGGTAAGCATCCAGGTATAGGACAGGGACGTGCGAGCACATACGGGCCTGCCCCAGATTCCCATTCAGGCGGCAATTCCTGGGGTTATGCGGCTGCTCCCAGCAGGGAGGAAGGAGTACCTGGAAAGTGGGAACCAGACCTTGCCTCTGGCACTCGATTCCAGGACTGCATCCAAATCCTTTTCCAGAAGTTGCATGAAGCACTTCTGTATCCAGCATTTTGGTTGCAGGTTTTGGATTCTCCTGTCCCTCGGCCTTTCTCCTTGTGAAGTGCCGCTACTTCCCGCAGCAAAGCAACCCCAGCTGGAAACTACCCAGGCCTCAAAGTCAGCCTCCAAAATGCACAAGGAGAACTGATGTCTGTTTTTCCCTTTATCACATGAAAAACACCCTGAGGCTGGTTGGTTAGACCCCCCCACTTCCTAACACCCCCCATTGGGTCCTGCCTTTGTTCAGCCTGCCCGTGTTTGCTCCCGGGTTCCCCAGGCAGTCTCCCTGCAGCGGGGGATCCTATACAGCGGCCACACCACTGGCCTAACAAGGACTGTCCTGGGAACTCCTGCTTTAAGCTCAAGGCCATCACCAGGACTTGCCACAATTTTCCGATACAACTGTTTTTCAGATGGAAAGCCAGGCATTTGACAAAGCAGGGTTTGGCGACAAATCTGCTTGCCACCGGAAAAAGTGGAATTTTATCACAAAAATGGAGGAGTTTGAATCAACCTGCCCCTCTTGTGTCTGCTGGGAGCTGTAGGTCAGATGTCCCATGTTCCCATTCCCATCTGTGGCCAAACTACATCTCCCAGGCCGCACCACAGCCAGGTGTGCCTACAATATTCCAGGTTACAATACTCCAGGTTAGAAAGTGAGGCACCGCGGCAGATACAGGCCAACCAGGGAGTGCACAAGGAAGAGAAGGGGACTACAAAGGATTTGAACTACATCTCCCAGGGGGGGCATTGCAACCCTAATTTAAATAATCCTATTTTGCATTTGTGCCAGCATGTTTTGCCAGAAAATCAGTGTTCCTTGAGAATGAACTCTGCTTTTTGATGTTTTGTTCCCTATAGTAAGGAGGCCTCTCACGGGGTAAGAGCAACACGGATGTATTTCAAAAGAAATGGTCCTAAAATACCCTGGCTGCAGACGATCTTTGTTCTCCCAAGCAGAGGTGCTGCTGGGGCAGAAGGAGAGTTACAAAGGGCCACATTATCATGGCCGTGGGGGGAAATGGCCTGATCCCTGAGCCTAAGGGTCAGATTTTCAGAAGAGCTCAGCATCCCGGCTGGGCAATGATCCAGCCACTGGTTTTGCTGCCCAAAGGGGAGCTGAGGTCTGAAAATCCTGCTCTTGGTGTCCCAGGAAGACTTTGTACCTCCTGATTCAGCCTTTCAGATACCCAGGGTAGTCGCGTCTCAGGCCTTCCAATGGGAAAAGCATCCGGGGTCGAGTCTGAGACATCTGCGTTCACTGCGGTGTCTGGCAGTGCCTGAATCCTTTGCGGAGGACAGTGCGGCCTTCCACAGCCGTGCTCAGCGCATCCCAGGAAATACCCTGACACCGCCTATGACCACAGGACAATCAGGGACTATCGGAGAGGGCAGCCCTTGGATGGCCAGAGCAGGCCCCAGCTGAAGCTGTTTCACTGAAAGGCTCTCAGCAGTGCTCCTCAGCTGGCCTCTCGGTTTCTGCCCCAGTGCCCCGGCACAGCCCCTGGAAAGGATACGAAGATGTAGTCATCCATGAAGCGCTTTTTAAGGTTTTCCACGATGGAGTCCTCCGAGATCTTGGAGAGAAGAACCATGTCGTCCACTCCGCTCTGCTTAACATTGTGGCTCTGCCAGTGAAACCGCTCTTTGCTGCCCTGGGGGGGGAGATGGGAGAGAGAAAGACTGACGGTTGGTCCATAGCGAGGCCAAGAAGGTGTAGCAGAAAGCCCCTTTTGCACATTTCTCTTCTGGACACTGATATAACAGAAGCCCCTTCTTGCCTGCAGCACCCCCTCCCTCCCATTTTCTGCATTTCTTTTCCTTCTCAGTACTGGCAGAGACCTAGCACACTTATTGCACGGGTATGGCAAGGGTCAGAGCAAGCCAGAAAGCTGAAGTGGCTTTCTGTAGGAGAAACCTAGAAACTACATCTACATATCAGTTAAACTCAGTGTCACTAAAAAACCCAAAAGAGCTAAAATATCCCCTGCAAAGACTGTAAATATATCCTGTGCTAATCTAACTCACTCACTGTCCCTAGTAGCTTTTGTCCCTCACTGTCTCACGTTGCATTTTGATATATTTCTCCCAGTGCATTTCACCTGTCTCGTCTTTACCAAAGCATTTTGTATTTTATATTTTATACTTTTTAAACCCTGCAGGAATGTCCTCCCTGTAGAATGAAGTTACACCCTGGACCGCAGTGAAAAACTGCCCTGAAATTGCAATGGTAAAGTGATACAATCTGCTATATTGGGCGGTCCCTTGAATGAATGGGAGTGTATGGTGATCAGTATGTAATGAAGTGACAATAGCCTAGCCAAAGGGTCTTAACAAGCCATTTTCAACTAATCAAGCCAAGGAAGTGATTCCTGGAGCTGAACACTCATCCTATGGACTATTCCTGTAACCCAGGACAATACAGCCATTAAGTCAGTAAGTCAAGGGCGGACTCCCAAAACTTCAGGTACCAGCAGGCAGAGACCCCTGTGACTACAGCTGTAATGTGCCACTCAAAACCCAGGTGGGGCAGTGACCTCTGGACTGGGCAGCAAGATGATGCTGGGGGATCACACAAGTCTGCCAGAAAGGGATAAAAGGAAGTGAAGAGTGACCCTCGGTGGCACCCTGTCATCCAGCACCTGGCCTACCGAGACGCAAGGAGAAGCAGGCGATTCCCATCGCCTTGCAGGAAGCTGTCCACCAACAGCAGACTCCAGGGTCTCAGGCAGGTAGATATACCGATGCCAGTGCTGTCACAATCACTATGGCAGCTACTGTACACAATACCACATGGGTCTGAATGAGGGAGTGCATGTGTGTGTGCATGGGCTACGGTGACCAGTACCACCCGTAACTCAAAGTTGGCATTTATGATTTGATTGGCAACTTCACATGCTGTCCAATAAACTAGAATGTATTACAGTCTCGTGAGTTGGTCCTTTGTGGCCAACAAAGGCACTTCAGAGAAGCAGCACATCACGGTGGAGCAGGCATAGGACTCTGCATCCAGACGCATCGTGTACGAGCGCCCCTATGCCAAATGCAGCTCGGACTCGTGATGGGACTTTCAAGAAATCACTTCTCCTCGGGAGCGTGCAGATAACAATAACCAGGTGCTTTCAGGTCCAAGGAGGAATGCACCACCGTCGTTTTTGGGGTCAAGTCACAATGTTGTAAAGTCAAAGGGCTCCGCTACTGGAACCAAATTGCTGGGACGCTTCCAGTTTACAACAGCAGAGCATTCACCTTTCATTTCGATCAGGGGGTGAGCTCCCCTCCCTGGCTCTGTTAGGATTAGCCAGCCGAAGTCCTGTACAAAGCACTCGTTGGGACATCCTTAGGGCTTGCAAGGCCCTGTCCTGAGGCCAAGGGGCTTTTCTGGTGAAGTGAGTGACTGCAGGGCAAGAGAAACTAGAGACTCCTGGTTGTGGTCCAACCTTTTGCCATGCTTGGCAGCATCCAGCACCCCGTGACGTTCCTCCCCGAAAGTCTTCCTTCCCCTTGTGTGAATCACCAGTGAGATTGAAGCCAGCTGGGCACGCACACCATCACGAAGAGGAATGAGGGGGAACGGATGTGCCACTTCTGGCTACCCTAGCCAGCTCGGGCAGGAGGAAATAAATGCTCCTTATGCCTTCGCCTCTGACTCAAACTCTCATGCACTGTATGAGCAAAACCTAAACACAAGCAGCCTACACAGCACAGTTACCTCCTCTCTGTTCCTGTCTGTCTGTCCTCTCCCTGCCCTTCCTGCCTGTCTGTTATCTCTCACTTCAGACTCAAGTCAAGGCAAGGACCATCCTCATGCCAGATGTTAGCACAGGACCAAGTACCAGGGGCCCTGGCTTTCAGGCAGCTGCCTCAAAGCACAGAGATACATAACAGTTGAGAATTTCCTCTGCCCCAGCAGCCGAATAGAAATAGCTCAGGTCCATTTTCAGCGCACGGATGAGAAATACCCTGAAGTTGCCCAGCTGTCTCCTCCTACAGTGGCTGGCTGGGAGGGAAGCTGCGGGCTGTGGGTTCGGCTTTATGGGCCGTGCACCGGGATCACGCTGAGCTGGGCCGCGTCAACCGACTTGGGAAACGCCACGTTGGGCTCAGATTTCATTTGAAAAGACAATGTGCCCAGTGTAAAGGGCTGGAGCAACAGAGAGCCCGGGACTGTTTAACAGGGTGTTAACCCTGGAAGGATCAGCCGTACTTATCACTCCATTTCTGAGCAAAGCGCGAGTGCAGGTCACTGCACGGGTCACTGCGCGCAGCATCCTGCCCTGACGTCCATGCGACACGGCTTGCGCTTGCTGTGTGGGCAGAGCTGGGGCTGCGAGTGGCACTTGGGAAAACCCCACCACTTGTTCGTCTCACGACTGGTCTGGCCTGGCTCTCCTTTTCCAGCCCATTTGGAGGCCATGACTCCGCCAGAGTCTCAGAGCAGCCAGAGCCGTCCCCCCAGGCCCTGTCCTCCTCTCTGAGCCTGTCCAGTTTGCTGCTGCCATTCCTTAATTTCCTCTTTTCACTTTAAAGTAAGCAAAGCTTTCACTTCCCCTCTTCCCCACCCTCCCCCAGGCCCTGTGCCTCTTGCTTCTTCCCTTTCCCTTCTCTTCCTCTTTTCATTTGTGTTCCTCCTATTGCTCGGAGGGCTCCCAGCCAGGGGTTCAGGCTATTCAGCAGGACTCAGGTGTCCTTCCAGAAAGCCTGGTGCATCCCACCCCTCTCCAGCCTTTCCCATCCCCACTTTGCACTACAAGCCCCGCTCTCCGGTGGCTGGACCCTGCAAACAAGCCACATTCAGGCAGCTTCACATTCCCTGTGTGAGTCATGTCTGCTTCAGGCCTTGCCCTTCCTCCACCATGTCACATGCCTTGAGGACTCCCCAGCAAGATCACAGACCACATCTGACTTCTGGGGCCTAACAGGGTGTAACTTTAGCTGATGGGAGAGCTCTGCCCCCGACATGCTGCCTGTCCTGAGAACCGAGTCTCATGAGGCTGGGAGGGGGGCAGCCCGACGCTGTCCTCAGCTCCAGCCCAGGTGCCGGGACCCAGCCGAATACAGCCGTATCTCATCTTAATTGGCTGTCGGGCTCAAACACCAGGGCTGAAGCTGACTCATGCAACAGGAAACATGATGCAAAAATGACAAGTAGGGCCGTTGTGTCAAGTAGGCATAAATCTATCCCCGGCCCTGGGAATGGGGGAGGCAAAGCTTCACCAGGAGGAACTGCTGTTAGGCTGCAATGACTAAGCAGGTGCATTCACAGGCCGGGGTTGGGGGCTGCTTACACAGCTCTTGCCAGATCTCAGCTCCGCCTCTCTTCCATTAGCCCCGGTTTGGGTACTTTGCTTGCCCTTCCTCAAGCTCTTTCTTCCTTTCTAGTGGGCTATAAAAGAAATTCTCTGGAAATGGGGTCGTAAGTTCAGAGGCATCGGGCTGGCAGCTGGAGCGGTTGTGTGACAACGCTCAGAACTGTGCAAGGCAATGGAGGCTCGCTGAGCTGCAGGCTTCAGGGCACAGGCAGCAAGTTGTTACCGGGGTCAGGAAGGGGAGGCCTCCCATGTGCTGCATTATAGGGTTTGGGGGCCTTGCTCTTCAGTCTCGCTGGCACGTGGCGTAGGGCAGCCCAAGCTTGTGGCTTTCGAAGGAATTCCATTTCCGGTTTCAGAGGTGCTGGTTGTTGGGTGTGTAGCCTTCTCCCCTGCATGCATTAGGCTATGCCCTTCCCTTTGGGGATGCCCCGTAGATGGCTCCCCCCTTACTTTACCAACCTGCAGGGAAGCAGGTTGGAAGAGGAGTTGTAGGGGGAACGGTTTGGAGGGTGAGACCGGGAAGCTGCCAGGGAACTCCATGCGTTTGGGGAATTGTGCAACGCCTCTGAGCGCACAAAGCACCTCAGTCCAAGGGGAGTCCCTTTATGACTGCACAGGGCTGTGTGCGTGAAGCACTCACCTTCAACACCTTCCTTCTTTCTGTCCAAGCCAACATCATACCTCTGCTTTTACCTTCCTGGTTCATAGGTGAGGGTGTTTTCCTGACTTACTTAATAAACCTTGATAAACTGGGGCCAGAGGACAAACACAAGTCCCCTTGAATCCAACGGGAGTTTTGTAATCGGCTCCAGAAGAACCAGGAACTGAAGAGCTCAAAGTCCCCTACACAGACTAGAGCACCACTGGCCCCTGTGAGGTAGGGCAAGATCCTTATACCCATTTTACTCGTGGAGAAACCGATGCACCAACCCCTTGCCCACAGCATGTCAGCAACAGTATTAGGAAGGGACTCAGAAACTTGGGGACCCCCCCACCTCTCTGTCCGCAGCTCTGACAACTAGATGCACTTCTTCCCTGTCACATATTGCCCAACGTGCACAGAAAGTGCGGATACGAGTTAGTGAGTCTCCACAGTGAAGCCACGCTACCGAGAAAGTCTTCTCGAGACCTCCTCTGTGACTGTTGTTTGCTTTTCTAGGATCCACCCTCTCAAAATGAGCCGTGTCTCTCACTTTTGCCGGGACCCATCTGAGTCACTGGAGCGCAGCTCAAAGTCCACTGTGCCTAGCAGCCTGCCCTGGGTCTGGGCGTCTAGCTCCTCCTTACTGGCAGCTTTTAAATAACTAAGGGAGCAACTAGGTAGGCCACTTTCACAATGCATAGCCCCAGTTCCCCTTTCCCTCCACTCGGCCTGTGGTCACAGCAGCAACCGTGGGTCCAGCTGTTTGCAAAACCCCAGAATTAAAGAGCGAGGGATTGACAATGGTGTGTGCAGCCTTTTGGACGGTTTTGTCCCTGTGCCCCTTTTCGGGGGACAGTCGCAGGCACGTGCCCCGTGGGGGCGAGCCCTCCTCACAGGGGATGCACACAAGCCCTTCCTCTGCCTCAGAGATCTCAACGGCTGGGGGACCTTTTCGGTGGGCTGGACCTGATTTAAAGGCCCCGAGTGTGCTCTCTCTGGGGCAGGGACCTTTGTCCAGTGCGTGTGTGCGCAGCGCCTTGGACAGTAGGGGCCTGCCCCCCCCACCGGTGCTCCTTCAGTGCGTGCAATGAAAATGCTAAACAACCACTCAGACCACAACTGCATTCACACCAGGTTCTTCTTCCTCTCTGACTCCTCTTTCCTGTGCTGATCTCAGCCGGGGAGGAATCAAGGGTCGTTCTCAGCTTCACTTTCCTCTTCATTTCTCTCTCCGCTCTTGCTACCTGTCTCTAGCATCCTTCACTCTGGGAGCAATATGGCTCGTCCGGGTTGTGACCCGGGTGCTTGATGGTACACATCTGTATCCAACAGGCCGTAGGATTTCTTCCGCTTCCCCCAGCCCCGAGCCCAGTGACTGTGATTGGCTAAAAGCATACGTCGCAGAGGGGCAAGCCGTCTTGAAGACTTGGAGAGATGGGAAATCCTCCACCACTTCCCTGGGGAGTGTTTGCCTCCAGTTCATCACCCTCGGAGCTGCAAATGCTTTACTTCCTCTTTGAATTTGCCTGGCTTTAATTTCCAGCTGTTCCTCAGCTTTCCTCCCTGAGGAATGGGCACAAGCAGCGAGCCTCAGGGCAGGGATCACCTGCTTCCTGGTGCCTTAGATGAGCTGATACAAGGATTAAAACTAGAAGTCTAATTCTATAGCCTCACACAGCTCACGTAAGGTGTAACTCCCTACCTGGTTACTGGGGCAGAGGGTGAGAGAAGATGCAGAAGTGCCCCAGCACAGCCCACCTCTGGCTAGCACTGCCACTGCCACTCCGCATCGCTGCTCAGCTGCCGGCCGAGAGCTCAGCCGTCTTGCCCAAATAAGAACTGAGCAATGGGAAGCAGTAGACCTCTCGCTGCACGATCTTCAAAACAGTCTGGGCCCCCTTCAAAGCACAGCTGCAATCAGAGCACGACACTCTGCGCAGCCCTGGGAAGAGGGGAGGAAACACTGCGCAAGGCCTGGCAAACCGGCACCTTTGAAAGGCAAAGCAAACATGGCCTGCAGCCAACACCCCAACTACCGGAAAGACTGAAAAGGTGCAGAAGTGCATATAGTGCTGCCACAGCAGCAAAACCAACCCAACCTCACGTTCAAGTCAGAATGGGGGGGGCGGGGGGTCTACCTGCCAGGCTCCAGATGCACCTCCCCGGGGCAGATCCTGCCGGCTCTTCCCTGCTCTTGCTAACGAAGCTACTAGTTCACAGCCCCGCTGATTGCTTTTTTAAATTCATTCCAATGAAATGCATTTCTCGTTGCTTCACTCTTAAACTGCACGATCCACCCCGAGGCTCTGAGCATAGAAGTAAATCTTCTAGTTTATTTTTAACTGGAGAAAAACGTGGGTTTTTTTTTGGG
>NW_017728905.1:2610090-2685145 GCF_001723895.1 Crocodylus porosus | reverse complement strand
GGATACGAGTTAGTGAGTCTCCACAGTGAAGCCACGCTACCGAGAAAGTCTTCTCGAGACCTCCTCTGTGACTGTTGTTTGCTTTTCTAGGATCCACCCTCTCAAAATGAGCCGTGTCTCTCACTTTTGCCGGGACCCATCTGAGTCACTGGAGCGCAGCTCAAAGTCCACTGTGCCTAGCAGCCTGCCCTGGGTCTGGGCGTCTAGCTCCTCCTTACTGGCAGCTTTTAAATAACTAAGGGAGCAACTAGGTAGGCCACTTTCACAATGCATAGCCCCAGTTCCCCTTTCCCTCCACTCGGCCTGTGGTCACAGCAGCAACCGTGGGTCCAGCTGTTTGCAAAACCCCAGAATTAAAGAGCGAGGGATTGACAATGGTGTGTGCAGCCTTTTGGACGGTTTTGTCCCTGTGCCCCTTTTCGGGGGACAGTCGCAGGCACGTGCCCCGTGGGGGCGAGCCCTCCTCACAGGGGATGCACACAAGCCCTTCCTCTGCCTCAGAGATCTCAACGGCTGGGGGACCTTTTCGGTGGGCTGGACCTGATTTAAAGGCCCCGAGTGTGCTCTCTCTGGGGCAGGGACCTTTGTCCAGTGCGTGTGTGCGCAGCGCCTTGGACAGTAGGGGCCTGCCCCCCCCACCGGTGCTCCTTCAGTGCGTGCAATGAAAATGCTAAACAACCACTCAGACCACAACTGCATTCACACCAGGTTCTTCTTCCTCTCTGACTCCTCTTTCCTGTGCTGATCTCAGCCGGGGAGGAATCAAGGGTCGTTCTCAGCTTCACTTTCCTCTTCATTTCTCTCTCCGCTCTTGCTACCTGTCTCTAGCATCCTTCACTCTGGGAGCAATATGGCTCGTCCGGGTTGTGACCCGGGTGCTTGATGGTACACATCTGTATCCAACAGGCCGTAGGATTTCTTCCGCTTCCCCCAGCCCCGAGCCCAGTGACTGTGATTGGCTAAAAGCATACGTCGCAGAGGGGCAAGCCGTCTTGAAGACTTGGAGAGATGGGAAATCCTCCACCACTTCCCTGGGGAGTGTTTGCCTCCAGTTCATCACCCTCGGAGCTGCAAATGCTTTACTTCCTCTTTGAATTTGCCTGGCTTTAATTTCCAGCTGTTCCTCAGCTTTCCTCCCTGAGGAATGGGCACAAGCAGCGAGCCTCAGGGCAGGGATCACCTGCTTCCTGGTGCCTTAGATGAGCTGATACAAGGATTAAAACTAGAAGTCTAATTCTATAGCCTCACACAGCTCACGTAAGGTGTAACTCCCTACCTGGTTACTGGGGCAGAGGGTGAGAGAAGATGCAGAAGTGCCCCAGCACAGCCCACCTCTGGCTAGCACTGCCACTGCCACTCCGCATCGCTGCTCAGCTGCCGGCCGAGAGCTCAGCCGTCTTGCCCAAATAAGAACTGAGCAATGGGAAGCAGTAGACCTCTCGCTGCACGATCTTCAAAACAGTCTGGGCCCCCTTCAAAGCACAGCTGCAATCAGAGCACGACACTCTGCGCAGCCCTGGGAAGAGGGGAGGAAACACTGCGCAAGGCCTGGCAAACCGGCACCTTTGAAAGGCAAAGCAAACATGGCCTGCAGCCAACACCCCAACTACCGGAAAGACTGAAAAGGTGCAGAAGTGCATATAGTGCTGCCACAGCAGCAAAACCAACCCAACCTCACGTTCAAGTCAGAATGGGGGGGGCGGGGGGTCTACCTGCCAGGCTCCAGATGCACCTCCCCGGGGCAGATCCTGCCGGCTCTTCCCTGCTCTTGCTAACGAAGCTACTAGTTCACAGCCCCGCTGATTGCTTTTTTAAATTCATTCCAATGAAATGCATTTCTCGTTGCTTCACTCTTAAACTGCACGATCCACCCCGAGGCTCTGAGCATAGAAGTAAATCTTCTAGTTTATTTTTAACTGGAGAAAAACGTGGGTTTTTTTTTGGGGGGGGGGGGGTTATGTGATGCACCTCAACCTCTGCAGGCTGCTTTGCAAATTCGAGATCTACCCACGGCTCTCCTAGGAGCGGGGAGTTTGGCTGAGCTCTGCCTCTGGTGAGGCTGGGCACCGAGTGGGCCAGGGCACGCGGGCAGGTCCTGGCTCTGCTCGGAGGTGCAGCTGCCTTGCGACACTTCTGTTTCTGCTTGTCATTTGCTTCTCCTTCACACCAGGAGTGCACTGTACTTAGCCAGCTCCATGCAGGGCAGGGGGTATTTTGGCTGTGGGGCAGGGATGGAAGCAGCTGGCATTTTACACATGCAAGAGCTGCTGGGCAGCTTGGCGCAAGTTGGGGTAGCCCCAGGGGAGGTGGCTTTAAATGGTGCCCCTGCTTCAGTAGCTCCTAGGGGAGCCTCCAGCATGGGCTACGGCGTTGCCGAAGACTCACAGGCTCCTTGGGGACCACGGCTGGCCTGTGCCTTATGGCTCAACCATGGGAGGGGAGCCATGGGGCCTGACTAAGGGGTGTTAGTGAGTCCAAGTGTTCCTGCATTATCTGGCTTCCAGAAAAGGTGCCTGCCCCTGCCTGGTCCATCTCAACCAGACGCTTTGGCAACCGTGCACTTTCCTATTTGGATACAGACACCTCAGCTCCTGGAGGCACCCACCACCCTGCAGCGGGATGGAGCGTGCTAACCTGCTCCTTTTCTGTCTGCGCTGGGTTGACTGCAGCTGGACGGCAGCAGGTAGAGGAAGCAGAAGCATTTCGGGGAAGCTGGGCAAGCAGGAACCAGAGACATCGGCTCTGTCCCCCCCAAGCTCCCCCATGGGCCTTGCTGTGCAGCTCCAAGGTATCCAAAGCACCCAGACAATCTCACCACCTTTCCTCCATCACATCAGCCCCAGCCCAGAGCAAATGCAGCCGGCTCGACAGTCCTGCCTGGAGGGGTGAGGTCCTGCAGGGAGCCGACGGGGCGATGGCAGGCCTCAAACAGCACTGACCCTGCAGCTCTCAGCCTCCGGTCGAAGCCACCCTGGGCTCCCCAGCTGACTCAGGACTAGACCTTCCTCCTTCCTTCTCAGCCCCTTGCAGTCCCTGCCTCTCCCTGTGCATAGGGAGACTTGCAGCTTCCCCAGTCCCCAGGGTGGGGGTCTTTGCACCTTGCCTTTCTCACAAACCCAGAGGAGCGCAGGTTGCCAGGAAAAGCAGTGGGTGCAGCGCTGTGCAGAAGCCGGTGACAGCCCCAGGGCAGCAGGGGCGAGCAAATGAGACCCTGATGGTTTAGGGGGCAGCTCAGGACAGGTTGCGGTGACACCGGTGGGCGCAGAACAAGGAGCGACGAACCCAGAGGAGGTCAGGGCTGGGGGCAGGGACAGCCAGCGGGCACAGAGCAGGAGCAGGGGGCAGCACCCCGTGATCTGAGCTGCTGCACTTACCATGGTGTCCCTGCAGACCCGGAGTCCTGCTCGCCTGGCTGCAGACCCTTAGGTGGGGTGGGGCTGAGCTGTCGGCGAGGGGGTGCCAGACCCTTGTCACCGCAGCTCAGGGGACATGGGCCCTCTCAGACACTGACTCTCGCTGGCTGGTTTGCCGGCAGCAAGAAATCTGCAAGTTAATTTCCTTTTCAGCCTCTACTTCCTCATTCAGGGCTGGGAGAGGCGGGGAGGGGGTAGCTGGCTTTGTCTACCTATTGCAACCTGCTGCGGAGGCGGGGAAACTCCCCCCCGCCCCCCCGCACACTGCCCACCTAGGAGATGAGGGCAGGGGTAACTCTGCTTGAGCCTCCGCCAGGCATCTGTCATTTGGGAGACACCTGCTGGGGGGGCTGGGCTGCAGGCGGGGAGGCCGCATGGATCACCTGCAGCCTCTGCTACCTTTAAGGTTGCAAAGCAGTTTCTTCTGCGATCTTTCCCGGACCCTGGGGCTGCACGGAGCTGGGAACTTGCATAGCAGCAACGCGCCAAAATGATTTCTCTTGAGTCCTTTGAATGGCTTTCTCTCTGCAACCTTGGAGCAAAAGCTTCTGAGTCATTTTGGAGTCACAGAAGGCCGAACTGCACGTCCCTCTCCCCATCCCTAACTCCTGTGCTCAACAGCTCTTGAGGACCCAAGGACACGTCCAATTCCTTGTTGAACCTAGCTGCACCATCAGCTTGCACCAAAGCTGGTGACAACGAATGTCACACTTTCCATGACTCGCCATGTGAAAAAGCACTGCCTTGCGTTAGTTTTAAGCTGGCTGCCTCCTAGCTTCATTTTTGTGACCTCCCATTCTTGTCCTGTGAGAGACAGTAAATAATAAATCCCTATTTACTTTCTCATGGCCATTCAGTAGGTTGTTAACCCTTCTCATGTCCCCCCACAAACATCTCTTTTCTATACTGAATAGGTCTCTTTAGTCTCTCGAGTGCTGCAATGCTCTTGGCTGAAGCTGGGGAAGCAACATAAATGAGGGACCAGGGGCTGCGGCACAAACGAGGGACCAGAGGCTTTTTAAGTTGCTCGGGGTCCCTGCACACACAGACTACAGTAAGAACATGGAGGCACCTGAGCTCGACTGCAGGCTCAGAGATCAAGGCCTTGAATGTTTAGGCAGGGTGATAGGGGAAGGCCCTGGCATGACTGTCAGCTCTGAGCAACGATCTAAGCCTACCCAGCCAGGAACTGCTAATGTTGGTTTTTCAGCAGGACCGGAGAAGCCCTGCCCCTTCTTCCTGACAAGACATCCGGACAAGTGATCACCCAGGCCAGCACAAGGGGGTTGTGGCGTAGGGCTGGGGATCCTAGGAGGAGCTATATGGGCCAGATTCTCGTTGGAGCCTTGTGTCCCCAATATGCAGAGCTCCCCTTAGCTCCTCTCTGCCCCTGCTTCATCCATGCTGCCTCCTTCCACCAGAAACAGGCACCCCTGCCTCCATCCCACAGACCTCTCCAGCCAAGAAGAGGCAGGGAGGGTAGAGCGAATCTCCTCTTTCCCCCCGCTTTTCTGTCTTCTCTGCTTCCCCCACTTCCCCTCATCACTCTCACAGCCCCAGTCTTTCTGCAAGAGATGGCAAAAGGGGCACTGGGGAGATGGGGTGGTAAGAGGGCCAAGGAAGTGCTTACTCTGTGACCTACAACCTAGCAACCCCAGGCAAATCAAATGACCCCAGGGATGAGATTCCTTCTCATGCAAAAACCGTCATTGATTTCCAAGGGGCCAAACCCGGGAAGGGGTTGACAATTCAAAGGTTTTCTGACTACCAGAGCTGATCCAGAGAGATCTTCCAAGAACTGGGAGCATTATGGGCAAGACATCTGCATAGCCTGAACCTCCCTTTGATGTGGAGAGAAGCAAGGCAGGTGCACACAGTGCTTGTGCAGGGTTGGCTAAGTGCGGATCCTGGCCTGGGTAGCCAAGTCCTCGTGGAAAAGCCCAGCTCCCAAACACCCACTCCTGGTGCAATTGCTCTGAGCTGGACTGACCACAGGCAGGGGAAGAGCTGGCTGACAACTGCCGACACCCCCACTACCGTTGCAGGAAGCTGGCGATGTAGCTGGTACCTGTGATCAGCGATGTGTCGGGGAAGTGGTTCTTCAGAAAAGCTCACTGCAGCTCATCGCAAGCTCTTCCGTGATGATTACCTGGAGGCGGAGGTCACAGCAAAAAGAAGCAGGGGCCGACATTCGCCCAGTCGGCACCAGGGAGCAAACCCCGGACTCGGAGCACACCTGAGCTGGTGAGAGCTCCCACGACCGTGGGATAGGAGTCAGCACTGGGGATGTGCTCCTGCTCCTAGACTGCCGCGGCTCCCTGCAGGAGGGCTGGTGTCTGTGAGCAGGGCTTCACCAGCCCCTTGCAGATAGACAAACAATTGCAGATATTTTTGCAGACTTAACTGGTGTTTGGCTTTTTGCCAGGGAACTCAACGTCAAAATGCTCCAGGCTCAACAGGTGCAAACGTGGCCTTGATCTAGAGACGGGCACCTACCTATCAGGCCACGTTACCGGCTCCCCAGGCCGTGGCGATGTGTAGGGAGTGCACGGGGGTGCACGTGTACCCCACGAGAGCGCCGGGGCAGGAGGGGACACAGGTGCCCCCCCCGTGAGTGCCAGCCGGGGAGTGGGAGCACCGGGTGTATCCGTGGGGATCTGTATTGAGATCTTTAATGTAGTCCTTAAAGCCACCAGTCCTGGAATTAGGAGACTTCAGAAGAAACTCAAGTGTCTATACTTTCCTCTTCTAAGATTAACTATTTAGCCCCCATACTCAGAGGGAAAGGCTTGAAAATGAAGCGAGGGCCAGTGAAAGACTCGGAAATCAGAAGGCAAATAAGAAAGCCTCCAACATATTTTACTGCTTAAAAATGCCCTAATTATTTGAAGCCAACCTCACCAATCTTGGAGCCTGACTCACGATTCTTGATTGCCCAAGGTGAAATGCTGAGAAAGGCAGCCCAGAGGCACGTACCGATCAACCACAAGTTGTATGGGCGGAGATGAATAAAACTAGGTTAAACTTGCACAACCTGAGCAGGGCACCAATGTGAGTTGGAGGCAGCGGGGCACCTACCTGTGGCGTGCGAGTCGCACCGTGGGCCTGTGTGCACCCTGAATAGCTCAGTATCATGACCTGGGTGCTGCACTAACTAGGGACAACTTATGGAAACAGGACAAAAAAAAGAACAGGAATATGACCATTGTAGAGGATTGTAACTGTGATGCCCTGAAAACCACAGGCCATGTCAGACAGATCTTATCGAGGCAAGCAACGGGTCTGGAGGCGTGCTCTCAGAGGAGACTCCATTTACACACGTGTGTGGTTTGCTGGGGTTCCCAGCTCTGAATGGCAGCGGTGGCAGGTGCTCTTCTGCATCCCTTTGGTGTGATGCCCAGAGGTGGGAACTGAGCAGGTCAGTGCCTCTTCATTAGGGCCTGGTTTTGAAACATGCCTTTTCATTTATCCCGGCTCCATGTCAACTCTGCCCACCAGCCCCAGGTGGATTCTTACCCGCATACGCACAGCGGAGCAGGCGGTCAAGCAGAGGGAGTTTGCTGAGGGTATCCGAGCGGTCTGAGGCTTGTGGGCTTCGCGACATCCCATTACTGCCAGGAGGACTCTGAGAGCTGGCAACACCATCTGGGCATTGGTGTGGCTGAATCATAGCTGCAGACCAGAGCAAGCCATACAGGTGCGGGGCCCACGTGACATGCTGGTAGGGTGTCTGCATGGAGGGGATGCAGGAGTGTAGTCGACACATCTGCAGTACAGACAGACCCTGACCTATGCCAGGACCCATCCCACACACACGTGCGCACAATCACATTGTGCAGAAGGTGAGCACACGGACCCTTGGCTCGGTGCTGGGGACTGGGGTCTTGGCTGCAGCCCAAGGGGTGATGGAGCTAAGTCTGTATGACACACAAAGCCATAAGGAGGTGGGGGCTGGAACAAGAAGTGATAAAAGCAAACCCAAAGCCTTTGCCCTGTGGCTCACTACAGGGTTATGTAGGGGAGGGTTGCTCTGCTCCTGGGTGCACCCCGCTGGGAGATGCTCACCGGTGTGTGCCCCAAGCTGCTCTCCGGCAGCCCTGCACCCTCGTTTCGGGCATCTGTCATATGTCACAGGGGGACCTTGGCATGGCACGGCATGGCTTATGGAGCCATATCGTGCAGCTCACAGGGCTCCTCATGGGCCTGAAAACCTGGTGGTGGGCAGTCATGGCAGCGCTAAATGCTGCTCCCCTGCTGCCAAGTTTCTGGACTTGTGGGGAGTGCTACAGTCAGGTGCAGGGCCCGATCGGTGCAGCACGAGGCCTGGATCAGGGTGCACAAGGCCCCATGTGGGTGCTGCAAGGCAGATCCAGGGGTGTGGGACCCAATCTGGGCAGTACGAGGCTAGACCCGGTCACGTGGGGCCTGACCCTGTGCAGAATCCGGCCCATGGAGCGGCCCTGCAGGGCTGATTGAGCAGCGCTGGCGTAGATAAGCCCTGAGCCGCTCTGGCCTTGGGTTTAATTGAGTGGGGACGGTTACAAAACGGCACCAAGAACTGCGCCCCATGGCGCTGGCAGGCGTGATGCCTTCGTGCCGTTTGTGGTAGGGACCGATGAGACAGCAGAAGCTGTAGCTCCAAAAATAGCAGATGGGCGGCATGTGCAGGGTTGGGTGCTGATCCGCCAGGGCTGGGAGGACATCTAGTGGATGACTGCAGCCTGCCCGGGGCTCGGCTTGCAAGACAAAGTTTTACCCGGGATGGGACGGATTGCGCTTCGGGTGCCGATGAAGTCATGCCAGCCAGAGCCCGCTGTCGGCTTGGCTCATGGCATTCAGGGAGAAATGGGATTTCTTGGTATGACCTTTCACTGGACCACCTACCTCCGAACTGTGCCAGCTGTCTACGCTGCATCCGGACTGGAGGGCTTTGCTGGCTTCGCCAAAGCAGCAGATGCTCTGGGCGGCAGACAAGACTTGGGATGAGCTGGGGACATTGAGAGACCGATGACAATACTTTCTGCTTATGGAGACAGCTGTACTTTCTGTGGCAGTTGTTGGACGAATAAGACCAGTTCCTGCACCTGCAGTCCAGGGCGAGGCAACGGCCACGCAGCTAACTCTTGTCATATGTGGGGTGGGCCCTGATCTGGGCCCTTTTCTTAAGGCCTCGCCTCCTGGAGTCGCGGTTTTGTCAGAATCTCCATTTTCATGTAAAAAAAAAAAAAATTACACTGATCACTCTTGCAGTTGCAGAAGAAAGCTGGAAAACATGAAGTCAGAGCACCCTAAATGCTCCCAAACCTGAGGGCAAATACATGCTGCATTTGTGTCTTCTGTTAAAAGAGCCTCAAGCTTGGTGGGACTCGATTCTTGCAATCCTGGAAAAGAGGATGCTTTTGGCAGCTCCATGAGCCTGTACTGAACTGGCAGGCGTCTCGCTCATGATTTCCTTGCTCGGCAGCTTGGGCCTTGCTTCAGCCTGGTACAGTCTGGCTGCAAGCAGAAGCCAGCTGTTCTCCCTCTGCAGCCTCCTGGGGTGCATCCCTGTGTGTTTTCCTGGGTGCAAATAGCAGCGGCACATAGTTGTGCCACTCCTTGTCCCCTAGGAACACCCCTGCATGCGTGCTCCGGCACGCAGCAAATTGCCCCGGGTGGGGTAGAGGAGGCTGGGGCAGCACCTGACCTGGCCCCAGCAGCCTCAGGGGTCCTGGGGGCCTCCCAGGGTCACAGTGGTGGTGATTGGGTGTGCAGACCCTGCCCAGCAGCTGGAGCATGGCTCTGATTTCTGGTGGTGCACGCTGTAGCCATATGTGCCGCCACACTTGTTTTGGGTGCATTGTTTTGCCCCCCCCAGATACCAGGATTTCCCGGTCTCCACACTGCAAATATGCAGCATGGGGAACTTTTTGACATGGGCTACGTGGATTTTGTGGCACCTCAAAAGCCTTGAGGCACTGCAAAGCACATATTCCCGCTCATCTGGATGTGCCCCGGAGTCCTCCGCATTTGCTGGTGACGCTATGAGGTTCTGGGTAGACCTTTAATGTGGATCATGTCTGGGGTTTGCCGAGCTTCAATGGGCTGAATGCGAGGTGGTCCTTCCAGGAATAATCTGCCAAGTTTGAGGGACAACCCAGGAAGGGAAGAGAAAAGTGGGCAAGTCATGCTACAGAGTAGAGGGTGCAAAGCAGGGCCAATTGCAATGTGTCCTTCAAGCTTTCCCCGGTGCTGGGCAATCCACCTGCCTCCTCCAAGGATCCAGGCTGCTCCAGGGATCTGGGGTGGACTTCACAGTGCTCCCTTCTCACCTGCACGGTGAATTTTTGTAAGTATGCACTTAAGCCGTATCTCTGGGAGGAACTCACAGATGTCTCCAAAAGGGAGAACCGGGGTGGAAAAGGTGTGTAATGAGTCACCAGACAAATACATTTTGAGGACCCCCTGTTTGGGGTGCAGGGCAAGCTTCAGTGTCTGATGGAGAAGTCTGGGACAGGGACAGCAATGGGCCACCGAGCACACGACCTGAGCCCCACGTGAACATCCACCTGGGGCGAATGCGAGCTGAGGAATGCCACTCAGACCAGACGCTGCACCCAGGATGGTAGCTACTCCTTTATTATACATCATGCCGTTACTTTGCTCCTCCTTCTCAGAGTTAGTATTTTAAACACTTTTTATTATATATATTTATATAAAATGGTGAAAACAACCCCTGCACCACCCCCCCCCAGCGAAAATATTGGAATGGAGCATTCCACCGGGAAGAAAGCTATCGATGCCCGCTTGCCAGCCAATCGGGAACTGCACAGTACTTGGGAGGCTGTGATTGGCTGGTGAACAGATAATACTGTAGAAGGTACATGAATAGATAAGGACTGGGGCAGGGGAGAAAGGGCCATTTGAGAGAAGAGGGTTACCCAGACAAGCCCTCTCAGCGTCCCTGGATCTTCCCTGCCAAGGGAACCGAACATGGGGCTGTGCTGAATTTTCCATCTTTATGATGCAAAAGGCCTGAAACTTAAAAAGAAAAATAAAAAAAATAAAACCCACTTGCTTTTTGCATTGGAAATCCAGGCCTGGCCCAGATCTGCTTGCCCTGGAAGACTTTGGATGGCAAGGGAACTGGCAGGTTGCTACATCACAGATACTAAGGAAGTGAACCCTGATGGAGGATGCCGTGGGGGAGCTGCAAGGTCACTCTTTTCTCAGGGCTGCTGGTGTCCTCTTGGGCAGAGCTGGAGGAGTGGATTGGGAGCTCTTTCAGCCTGGAAGGAAGTGGGGAGGCTGCTGATTTTTGAAAGGGGACTGACTGCATAGGGGGTGAATTAAAGAGGCCAGCTGGGCAGTGGACAGGGCCCCAGCCTAGGGACTCGGATGCCAGCTGTGCTGCCAAGTGATCTTTTCAACAAGTCATTTGCCCTCCCCCTTCCAGCCTTTCTTCATCATCTATACTTAGACTGGGAGCATTCCTGTCTCCTACAACATACATGTACAGCACCCAGCACACTGGGGCCTGATCTTGGTCGGGCCTGCCAGGCGCCTCCGTAACAAAGATCACAGCAGCCGGGAAAAGTTTTGCAAAACCTGGAAACGAAATAAACCATGCCTGTAAACAATGCACAGCCCCCATCCACCCCCCCAGTTAATCTCATGTTGCTTCCTGGGCGCTGCTCAGGACTCAGCGGATCTCCAGTCATCCAGGAGATCTTCCAAGGAACCTCCTCCACCTCTCCCCTTTGCAGCAGCAATTCCTCTTCCACCATAAAGAAGCCTAAAGGCACGCGCGGTGCTGACTGTCCGGGGCAGGCTGGTAGCTGGATCCCTTGCCCCTCTCCTCCTTCCCATTTTCTCCATCGCTCCATTGATTTGTTCCCCACCCCCACCTCACCCAGGCCGGTTTCCCAGTGTGGCAGCAGGCACGCAGCGCGCTCAGCTTCCCAGTGGTGGACAGAGGTGCCCTTCGGTGCCGGAAGAGGGCAGGAGTGCAGAATGCTGATTCGCTGCCAGCGACTTGTTTTATCTCCTCCCCCTATGACATCACAAGCCGCCATGGGGTCCCCCGCCACGGTGGGCGGGGCTAACAGGGCTGATGGCCACCGGCTGGCACCCACGGGACCCATTTGCACTACTAAATAAATAACAATGTCTGTTTCAAGTAATGTCCTTGTTGCCGAGCTCTGCCCCGCTCCCCGCCGCCCACCGTGGTGACCGGCTCTGCCATGGCCACAGGGACTGCCCCGCTCCCCTTGTGCTTGGCGCTGGTGGTCTCCGGAGTGGCACGGGCATCAGCAGTGGTTTAACCCGCCGTCGGGGCTCTGGGGGGGTCATGCAGGAGGGGTCGGGGGTCGCCGGCTCCCACCAGGAGCGCGACCAGTGTTTGCTTTGAATCCTCTGGAGATTCCCAGGGGCGGAGGGGAACGGCCCGGCTCGGCTGCCCTTCAGCGTAGCTCTCGCCTTCCAGTTTTCCCACAGGGGCGGCCTCGCTCCGTTAATGCCCCTGGCACGTTTTACAGCACATCTGTCGGAAGTAGGGCCGGCTGCAGAACTTGAACTTCAGCACCAGGGGGCAGTAGGCCACCTTGTTCACGTCCTTGCACTCTGGACCAAAAGAGGGACAGGGATTAAATCTGCCCCCCCCATGGCAGCTGCCTCTACACCCGATGTAAAGAAGGGCTTCAAACTGACCCCTGGCCCCCCCAAGCTCGGGGAAAGTGTAGCTTCCCAATGCCCAGGCTGGCCAGGAGCAAAAGCAACGAGCGCCAGGCAAGTGATGAGCTGACCAAGGGAAGAGACTAGGCACCTTTTCCCAAATGTACCCAAGTGCTGGTGCTAGAGCTGTACTACAAAGTTTGCTACGCTGGCCAGGCATGTGGAAGGATGATGCCCCCCAGCTGAGGTAACAACGCCAGTACAAAGCCTAGGTGGGTCATTAGGGAAGGTGGCAGAACTACCCCACTGCCAGGCACGTGCCATATCCTCCCCGGGAGCCTTCCTGTCATGGCAGACTCCCCGGTGTAGACAAGCTGCGAGATCAGTATACTGATCCACTTCCCTGCAGGCGGGCGGCTGGTTCAGCACTGATTCAAGGCAGACGTCAGATCTTATGGTGCCCCGTGCCTCACCCCCTGCAGCATGGCTCCCCTGTACCAACCCACAGGAGCCCCGGGGGCAGATTTTTAACCTGCAGCAAAGCTAGCGAGGCACAGGGTTTGGGGGTTCAGCCGCGGCTCCCGTGCTCCCATCGGCCGGTACCTTCGGGGTTGTCCGTAGGTCCCGATTCACACTTGGTCTCACACTGCTGCATGGCCGGCGGCTGCAGGGACTCCACGCAGTCGCTGGACGGTTGCCCTGTGTGGGCCAAGCACTGGACGGAGCGCCTCTGCTGGCCGAGGCCGCACTGCGTGGAGCACTGCAGGGACACGATCCAGAGCTGCAGCCGCCCTTCATGCCGTGTCAAACAGCATGCAGCAACAGGGACTTGGGCTGGTCATCCCCTGACCCCCTGATTTCCTCCCTCCTCCCCAGGCTGTAACCAGACCAAAGGATTTAAGTGCCCCTTGGTGACTTCCGAACGCCAGCTGGCCACAGGGATCTCACATGCAAGCAATTATCCCGCAGTCCAGCCTGATCTAACCCAAGGGAGCTCAGTGGGAATTATCCCATTGGCTCCAGTAAGTCCCTCCAGCCCTAAATCCTATACCGTGCCCAGGCTTCTTACAGCCCAGGACGTGCAAGGAGTCAGTAGGGGCATGCACAGGGTGCTGGAGACAGCGACAGATGCCATGTACCAACGTGCAGAGAGAGCTGGGCACTGTGGGACACCCCCGTCAGAGGTGCAGCAGGGCAGCTTGGCACCGGGGGCAGCAGCAGCTCCTGGGTGCTGGTGCCAGTGGTATACGGCCAGGTGACAGCAACAGTGGCTGTTATTTTTTCCCACCCACCCCAGCCCCTTTATTTGGCACCTGGGGCTGCTGCTGCCTCGCTTTAGTTACAATACCGATCCCCACTGCAGGAAGCAAAGCCCCCAGCTCTGCATCCGGCTGCTCTACAGTCCTGGGCAGGTAGGCTACCCTGCTGCCCCTCTGTCCTACAGGCTACTTCGGCTGCAGACAGATGAGCGCAGGGTCTCAGTGGGTGACATGCAGGCCAGCTGGGGATCTGAGCCAGAACACCCCGAATACCCAGGAAGAACAGATGCCCAAGCCCAGTGTGACCACTGGCGTCCCTGACAGACTCCAGGCTCGATCACCCTCATGCCACCATGGGCTAGAGTCCATGCCTGGTCCCTCCACCCCGCTAACCAGTCATGACACTAGCTAGTGCAGCCCTTCTCCCTCACCCCACCAGCCCGGGCAGTGCAAAGCCCAGCTTCTCCCAGCATCTGTGACACGGCAGAGCTGCTTGGCCAACTTCGGCGCTAAGGCTAAAAAAGTATGTGACTGCAAAGGGATTTGGGGGTTCTGGAGCATGGGTTAGGAACTTCTGGGCCCCCCAAATAGTAAGTGGCAGTAGGTCATTCAGTACCTCTCCCCATTCGCCAGTCACCCAGCGCGGGGGCGGGCAGCGCCGGAGGTTGCACCTCATGCTGGTAGGGGGCTTGGAGCTCTCGGGGCACTGCGAGGTCGGCAGGGTCGAGCTGTGGTCACCACTTTTGCAAAGCACGATGCGGTGGCGGAAACCCGGCCCGCAGCTCGGGGTGCACTGCAAAGAGAGACGTGGCGCAGTCAGGGAGCACTGCGGCCTGGACACTGGAGCTGGGCGAGAGCCACAGCGGGCTCTTTGCCACCCTCGCAGGCTGTTGCAAGGGGTGGGTCAAGCCTCGTGAGTATTTCATTAAATGTAATGGGTGGGATGAGGAGCTGACGTACTTCTGAGTCATTCTGCTGCCTTGTCCAGCTGACTGCCGCTCCTCAGAAAATACTGCATCCCCTTTCCTATCCCTTTTCCATCCGTCCTTAGTGCCCTGACCTCTGGTCTCTCCAACAACCGCTGAGGGCCAGCTAAACCCAAGAACTCATCTTAACACGTCATTTGGTTCTTCTCCAAGCTAAGTAATCCCCGTTGGGCCAGTCTCTCCTTCACCACAAGGTGCCTCCAGGCAGGTGTGAGGCCCCCTGATCTAGTGATTAAGGTGGAGGATGGCGGGGGGAGCAATGGCACATCTATTTCCCCTTCTGCCACGGAGTCCATTGGATGACTAAGGAGTCATTTCTTCTCTCTCTAGCTTTGTGTGCCCCGCTCTGAGCGGGACCTTGCTAACGTGCTTGGAGCTGTATGGCGTGGGGGCACCTTCAGCTGTCGTGTAGATGCTCTTATTTTCGGCAGTGGAGGATCTGGATCTGGTCCAGGCATAGTCAGGCAGCTGCAGCATCTTTCTAGTCTTGCACAGTGCCCTCTCCCAAAGAACTGCACCCCAAATGGAGCCTGCCTGGACTGGGCACCCATTTGCCCGAGCTGCTCAAGGGATACCTCAAGAGCCTTGACTGTTCGCTTCGTGTGCCAGCTACTCGGCCAGCAGGCTCTCATCCTTTGCAATCACCTCTGCACTGGGGCTGAGAGCACCAAACTCTCTTGTGCACACAACAGACTAGGGGCCACACATGGCCCTGTGGAGCTCCCTCGGCAATCACAGGCACGTTGCTGACTGTAGCTAATGAAACCTCGGCTTATCCTTATGTCAGAGCAGAGGATCGAATGCAGCTCTGCTGTCCTGGCAGGGCAGACACTGGGGAGGTCCCTCTGAGCGAGTCCCAATACACCCCCATCTACTCTGTCCCCTGGGTCCATGAAGGACTGCTCCCAGCATCGCCTCTCCAGGATGCGATGGCACCCGCTCCAGTAGCTCTGGATAGTCTTTACCTGCCTCAGTGAATGGCACCTCTGCAAACTGAATGCCAGCTACCATCTCCATGTGCTGGAGCAGGGGCCCTTACCTCTGACCAGTCCAGAGCAACCCATTCTGGGGGACACGTTTGATTGTTGCAGGGCTCAAGCATCTTGGGCCGTGGCTGGGCACAGGAGGCATCATCCAGCGTCTTCTCCTCGGTGGTGGAGATCTTGCGCTTGCAGGTGACGCTGCGCGTGCGGACGCCCTCATTGCAGCTCCGGCTGCATTCGGACCAGTTCCCGATCGCCCAGCTGGGGAAGAGGCAAATGCCAGCGGTTAGGAGTGAGGCTGCATGCTGGGCACCTGCGATGGAGGCAGAGAGCACCTTTGGAGCCCTTGTCCCCATACATTACCGGGCCCTGTCCCCTGCGGAGGGTGTTTCAGACTGGAGTCGCCCCCATCGAGTCATTATTACTTACTGAATTTGCTCTTTTCAGCTTCACTCAGTGGGGTCCCACGCTCGCCTGAGTGCTGCTGATAGCGAGAGAATCATCCCCCCCACGCTGCCTTTACCACTTGCACTGTGTTTGCTCCTGACACAATTACTGGCTCCTTCTTTCATCTACTTGCAGTTGAATTCCATCTCCGACTGATGTGCCAAATGGAGAGCAGCTACGTTGTTAGGAGCTCAGTCCCTTGCCAAGATTCCCCGAGTATGAGGCACGACTGCACAAGCTATTTCCCCTCCCAACTCCCTGTTGAACATGGAGGGGTTGGGTCTGCTTCACTAAGCGTGCAAGACCAAGGATTCCCCAAAGAGAGACTGCGTCTCCTTCCTGGGGTTCACTTGCACCTTTACACGTGATTGCAATAGATGCCTACGTGCCCAATGGTTCCCATCACTCAAATACCCTCAACTCCAGCATTTGCCATGGGGAAGGGAAGCTCTGCACTCGCTGCCTGCAGATTCGGCCCGAGCTCATCGGGGGGTGGCCGGCGACTCAGTCTTCCTCTCCTTGTTTATCTCCCAAACCTGCTTCTTAGCCATATCAGAGTCTGGCTCTGGCCTGAATAAGCCAACTATTTTGCTCAATGCTTGAAAGGAGAGTCCCTAGGCAACTTAATTCAACTCATGATATTATCGGTGCTTGCTGGAAGCTATATATGGTGGAGGACTACCTACGGGCCTGTGATATTTAAGAGTTTCTTTTGGTGCACAATCCCGCAGGGCTCTCTCCTCAGCTTTCCCCAATGCCCTTCTTACATCACACGGGTTAGGCCATTAAGATTCATGGGCTATTGCAACACTTCATAGTTTCTAGGGTCGGAAGGGACCTGAACAGATCGTCAAGTCCGACCCCCTGCCCTGGGCAGGAACGAGTGCTGGGATCATAATACCCCAGCCAGATATCGTAATACCCCAGCCAGCTATCTCTCCAACCTCCTCTTGAAGACCCCCAAGGTAGGGTGGTTAGCCAATTAGTAAGCCTCCCTACTCTGCCATCACAGAAAAAAGCCCCCAGCTCCTGCAGCATAATGCTGCCTGCCTTTATCCTAAGTGGGATTTCGATTGATTCACTTGCTCCCTGGCTTTTAGCGACTACAGGTTTTCCCAGTGCGATTCCCAGGCATCTCCACCCTTGCGCTGCCACATCTCCTTCTCTGGCGGATGCACGGGCACTCTAACTCCACTGGGTTTGCAACATTTTTATTAGCAGTTAGGTATGAGGTCCTGGCTGGTTTGATAGCCAGACTGTCTCTGTGTGGGCTCCTGTGAACTCCCGAGCCTCAATCTGAGCGCTGCTTATACGTGTTCACAGCCAACCACTTTCCTGAGCTTGCTTCTGGGCTGCTTTCAATTCTTTCCCCAAGAGCACGCTTCTTGCTCTCAAGTCCTCTTCTGCAGTCCCTACAATGCCGAGGATTCAGCTCTTCTTCCTACACCTCATGTGCCTCAGTTCACCTGGGATACCAGGAACGAGTATCCAGACATCAGAGATGCAACCGGTGGCTCCCGTTCCTCTGCCAAGCTCTGGTCGAGTCCAAAAGCAAGCTGCACTCGGCACCGTGCACTTCAACAGCCTCCACCTCGCAGCACAAGCTTCTGGAAGAAGTGGCCAAATGTGCTTCCAGCAGGGTTAAGACGAGGGCACACGGTCTCATATTGGCTCTGCCGGGACCTGTCGAAAGCCGTTTCCCTTTTTTACGCAAAGCTTTTAGACAAGACTGTTACCTCCTCTGTCTCAACCCAGCCAAGAGCACGCTTGTGGTTGCTGTTGGCTAACTGAATTCTCACACAGGATGTTTGCAGCTCACACCTTCTCTATGGGCCTACGCTAGCATTGCACATTACTTCTGCATAGCTACTCTATTCTCATCTCCCTAAGCCAGACCGCGGCTCCCAAGCCTCAAGCAGCAAATCAACTTATTACCCCAAGCTCTTCGCAGAAGATGTCAAAGACGGCATTCGGGGTTTGCACGATGCAATGTGTGAGCTCGACTGAAGTTAGTAACACTCGGCCGCTTGTTGGCAGGCATTCAGGGGCTGTAGTTTTGACTTGTGAACTGAAGGTTGTTT
Source organism: Crocodylus porosus (assembly GCF_001723895.1). Taxonomy (NCBI): domain Eukaryota; kingdom Metazoa; phylum Chordata; order Crocodylia; family Crocodylidae; genus Crocodylus; species Crocodylus porosus. The sequence continues at coordinate 2,667,324 of NW_017728905.1, read as the reverse complement.
CCTCCGGTTCGCCTAGGCGTGTGTGCACTGTCACGGTTCTTTGGTGAACACTGATGACACACACGGCTCCCGAGTCAGTCAGGACCGAGTGCTATAGGGCAAAGCTATCGACGTAATAATTTATCCGCTGGCTTTCTATTCCCACTGCTTCTGCTGCTAGATCTTGCCTGGCTCCATTTTACTCTCACATCAAGTTGATGCTGTTTTACTAATGCTAACAATTATTTTAGCCCCCTTTTTCCAGGGAACCCAACTGTGCTATACATATATTAAAATTTCTTTACGGTGAGGGTTGCCAAAATCTGGACTGGGCTTCCAAGGGAGGTGGTGCTTTCCCCTACCTTGGAGGTCTTTAAGAGGAGACTAGACAAGCACCTGGCTAGACAAGCATCTGACCCCAGCACTCTTTCCAGCCCAGGGCAGGAGGTCGGACTCGATGACCTACAGAGGTCCCTTCCGACCCTAAAAATCCATGAAATCTATATTAGTGCATTGCTGGGTATTATGGCACAGAGCATCTGTGAGTCACTCAGCCCGTGCATAATCGCCGATAGTGTCCTCAGTGGCACGTGCTGTTCCTATAGCCCACCACTGAACGTAGTCAGCGGGCAGTCATCGACAATATGTGACAGGGGGTGTGTTTTGCCGTAGCTGCAGTCTGGGTTGTCACGAAGACCCCAAGGGGGAATAAGTCTTTGATCCAGCCTGGCTGTCCATCTAAGACCCCCATCAGCCATCCCACCAGCCCCATCACCCCACGCTCCGCCAGCAGAGACGACCTGTCGCACAGAGGCCGTTGTACTCACGCCGGTGGACATGGCTCAGTGTTGCACGGCCTCTGCCTCTCAGGTAGTTTGGCTTCAGGGTTACAGAAATGGTTGAAGACTGTCGAGCTGTCGGACAGTTTTCTGCATACGATGGACTGGGCCTGACTGCCTGCCAAAGAGATGAGAAATGGTAGAAAGAGTGACGTAGCCTGAATGCGAGTGCAGGTTGCTGAACTGCTCGACATGCCCCTCCAGTCAGTCTGCAGGTACAGTACACCGCCGCTCGCTTCCTCCTGGGTCTACATCATAGAGCTACTTAGGGTCATACCTACATTTCTATTTCCAGCCAAGCCCTTCCTTCTCTCAAAAATCTACCCAATCAGCCAGATTGCACTGGGACTTGATAGGCCAGCTCAGGCCACAAGTAAGCGTTTTTACAGCAAACCTGAGGCTATTTGGTTAAGCGATACCTGCGATAACAGCTTCCTGCAACAAAGCTACTCTCAGCTGGTTTGACCAGTTTTTGAGCAAAATTACGGAGGGGAAAGCAGTGGGAAGAAACGCCGTGAACATTGTTTTCCTTCACTCCCCTTGCTGAGGCCTAGCACACAGGCCAGGAAGGAGGTCCCTAACTTCAAATATGAAACATTATTAGACCTTGTGTTTGAAACTGCCTCTCCCTTCTTCTCAACATTTGCTCAGTCACTTGCAGCCACGTTCTCCAGAGACACCAGACACATCATATAAACCACTGCTTCAATTCCCACAGGAACTAGTCCAAGGGATTCTGGGAAGCATCTGAGGTGCATCAGTTCACAGATGTGTAGATCTGAAGACCAGACGGGACCATTATGATCATCTAAGTCTGACCTGCATAACACAAGCCACCGAATTTCAAGTGGATTAGGTCATCATGTCAACACAGTTCCCTTTACCAGCTACTCTTGTTGCCTAGCTAAAGAATGAAACTCAGCTGGTTTGACCGGACACGTGGCCCACAAAACCATGTTGACTGACACCGAGTTGCAAGTGCCTGAGTGTGAGGTCATTGTATGAAAATGCTTGACTAAAAAGGCTGCCAAACCAAATCCCGCCGTGGGCTGTCTTGCGTGGCCAAGGCCTGGCGCTCGGGAGTCACAGGGGGTTGCAGATACATACGCCTCTCCCCTGCTGAAGCACAGTCAAACCTCTCACCCCCTGCGCATACAGCTGAGCATTTGGTCCATGGGGTGTAGTGCCAAGAGTACTGGTTTAAGGTGTCCCGGGTGATGGGTGCATTGAACTTGTACCGAATCCCTGGCTGCTCTGTCCGTACGAGAACCTGTGGAAAGAGGTGTTGTCAGTGCATCGGTGCCAACGCGCTGTCAGAGCTGGGCGTGAACGCAGGTGTGTGCGGCGGGGTCCTCGCCTGCCCCTCCTCTAGCTCTGCAGCTATTTTTGACTTGATATCTATTAAGCCTCGGGTCGGCGCAGCAGGGTAGCAGGAGAGGCGTGAAGCCAGAGTAGCGGGTTGAGAAGCGATCGGGAGGGGACAGGAGCCCGTGCAGCTACAGCCGAGGCTGGGCCTTCTGCGTCTAGGAGTGCCCCCATACAGGGGAAGGCAAAGCTGAGAGTTTGGCCTTATAACAAGGGAACAGGGAGTGTGTTGCAGACTGGCCGGCACTATGTCTGGGGCAAGTGTAGGGGGAGAGGAAAACTGGAAGTGACTGTTCAGTCAAGACTAAGCCTGGTGGGAATGTGGGGAAGCAAAGCTATACTACCATGACAATGAGAGTGGCATTGGTAGGTCCTAAGGCCTCCAGCGATTCGGGTTCATCCTGAGATCTCCTGTAGTGGAACGTCGTCCCAGCTATGTCAAAGCGCCTCGGTGGGTCGATGGAGAGCTTGCCATTGATGTAGTACTCGCCGTTCTCCCCTTTCAGTGCTGGAAGGACAAGGAGGGGAAAGAGTGTTGAGCGTGGAGGCCGTTTTCTCCGGGAGCTGCCCCCGCGCAACGGGCGTCCTTGCTGAGAGGCCACGGGCTCTCTCTGAGCAGCCCCGGGGGAACACAGCTTCGACGGCACGTCTAGTACTCGCACCGCGGTAGTATCGAGCTGCTCTGACTGCGTTCACCGCTCACTGCGTAACGCAGTGTTTAGCCACGACACCGTGCTCTTCGTCCTTAGGACTCAGCATTGTTACAAAGGAGGAGAAATCTGTTATCCCCGTCTTTGCAGGAAAGAAACTGAGCTGTAGAGAACTCGCGACTTGCTCAAGGCCACGTCTGAAGGCAGTGACCGAGATGGGTTTGACCACTGATCTTGTCACTCATAGATTCAGAGATGTTTGGGGCGGAAGGGGCCTCAGTAGATCGTCGAGTCCGACCCCCTATGTCCTGGGCAGGAAAGGGTGCTGGGGTTAGATGTGCATGTCCAACCTCTTCTTGAAGACCTCCAAGGTAGGGGAGAGCATCACCTCCCTTGGAAGCCCGTGCCCGATTCAACTCCCAGGCTCGCAAACTTGCCACTGGGCCACTCATACTGCCGAGGTCCAGGACCTGCTGGCCAATTCTGGGGAGATGACTATGTTGGGATAGCACATAGGAAGGCACTTGGCAAAGGTCTTCTCAAATCCTGGTAGCAGAACGAACTGTGGCCACAAAGCCCTGCACAGAGACAACACGGGGCTTCAGCTCATCTCAGATCTGAAGTCTATGATGCTGGAAACACAGGCCTCTACAGTCTACAGCTTGGGCTGAAGAAGGACCTCAATAGCTGGGAGTGTGCAGCCAGCTGCTGTTGCTGATGGCAGTCGCTAGAGGGGACCTACTCTCCCTGTCTCCCTCTCCTGTATACACACACACCATTGCACCTAGGTCCTTCATTACTACCTGCCTGCTGCTGTTGTCAACACTTTGAATGTGTCCTTCTCTGCAGCACTCGGGCAGGGAGGATGTTCTTGTGGTTGTGAGAAGGATGGGGAAGACTTTCTTCCCTTGAGACTGGCCATGGCACAGAGTGGTATGTGCTGGACAATGCAAGGGACCCCAGTGCTAGCACCGGGCATGGGGCACCTTACCTTTCACAATGAACAGTGGAGGGAATGCGGGGGGGGGATGCAATCCCAGCCCGCCCCATAGCTGGCATCGGCCCAGGTGAACAAGTTAATTCCCGATGAACAAGGAAGGCTAAGGGAGCATCGCAGCAGGCTCCGGTAGGTGACACTGCCCCTTGGGAGCCAGCCTGCCTTGCACGGCAGCCTGTGGGCTGCGTTCGTGAATGCAGGTCTCCCAGGACAGCTGCAAGGAAAGAGGGAGCTCCCTTCCCGCTGTGACCTCAGGGCCGGCTCCGGTGTCGGCGTCGGCGTCGCTTCCCTGGGAGCGCTGCAGGTGAGCTGCTGGGCGAGGTGTGGAAAGCCGCGCTCCCCCCCGGCCCCCTGCAGTTGTCGCTGATTAATTGCAAAGCCCTTTGGAAAAACAAGATGCTCGAGTCTGGCTGGAAAATTGAGGCCAAGGAAAACGGGAGGCAGCCTATTTTTAAACCCCAGCCTGACATGTTGGCTTAGAGGGAGGTGCCGAGGGGGGCGTGGGGCTTGCTTAGGGTTACCGCGGTGGTTGCTGAACAGTACGTGCAGGGCAGAGCCGCAGTGGGGACGGGCTGTCCACACCGCACACGAATACATCCCGGTCCTGCCTCAGCTGTCAGCAAGCGGCAGGCCTTTTCAGCGGGTGCCGTCCCCTGCAAAGGGGGACGTGCTCCACCCAGTGCACCAGGCCGCCTAGTGTAAAGAATAGTTTACCCTCCCCGACCCCTCCAGGCCAAACACCCCACTGGGGAGAGAGCTGCCATGCTGGCCACAGAGAGGGAGGGGTACGGGCATGGAAACGACTTCTGATTTGGATTTCCCTGATGGCGCAGTGTGAGCCTCCCAGCTTTACACCCCGGGATTCCCAAGCCTGCTGCTTTCTCACCTAGGTAGTTGATGGAAAGGTTCAGCTCCCGGATATCAATGTGCACCGAGCCCTTGGGAATCCAGATGACCTCCTCATAACCTGGAAGACACCCCAGTGCCCCGGGTCAGCGGGGAGACCTTGCCCTGCTGGGATCAGGCTGCAGAGGAAAGCCTGAGGTGGTAGAGCAGGGATCTGTGGGTGCCACCGCAGCTGCGAGGTGCCCAACTCTACCGGTGGGAAGCCAAGTGCTGGCAGACCCTGTGTGAGCAAGTGGGGCTCAATCGAGGATCTCAGCAGAGCCCAGAGGTGTGCTTGAACCCTACTTGAGGATGTACCTCTGGAGCATTTGCCTTTCCAGGTGGCTTTGGCAGAAGTATGACCCCCGGCAAGCACAGCGAGCCCTTTACCTCCCGCCAAGCTAAGGACCAAGCCAGTAGATTCTCCCAGGATAAAACCAGCAGATATGAAGGAAACGCAAGGCTGCCTCCCTGGCTGCTCCTTACCTCCTTCAGGCAGGGACTGGTTGAAAATGCCTTCGATGGTCTCACAGGTACTCCCGTCGCCACCGCACACGCGGCACTTGTCCTCCTTCAAGTCAGAGCCCAGTATGCGGTCACAGCCCACGTGCTAGAAGGAAAGAGCAGCAGGCATTAGGTACTCATGCCCCCATTCCCCCATGGGACAGACCTCCAGACTGGGTCCCAGGAGAGGTCCCAGGTGTCTTGGGAAACGAATGACGGTGTAGGTCTCTCAGGGAGCCCAATCTGCCTTGATTTTATTCCTCCTTCTCATCTACATCTCACGCCAGCGGGGGGTTGTTCAGCATAGCCTTCCTTCTGCCACCCGTAGGACACAGCTAAGGGGCAATAGGAGAAAAGGGGCAAGAGATGGAAGCAGTGCAGGGACCAAGATTGAAAGCCACTCAACCCAGAACGAACAGGCCTTGGGCAAACTGCTGGCGGGATGTGACAGTGGATTCCCTTATCCCAACCCGGCAACACGGCTTGAGGCAATGGTTTCATGGTTGCCCACTTGTCCCCTGGCTGCGGGGAAGGCCCTCCGCAGCACGCTGAGCTGGGGGAAGCAGCCCCAGGCTGGCAGGCGGACCCCCGGGGCCCGCTGTAGCTGCTCCAACCCCGCTCAGTGTGCTGCGGTCCCAGGTGCGTGTTCAAATAGCGATAAATTCCAGAGTTTATTGCTTCACATGAATGGCACATGTAGACGTGCCCACTGTTAAGTAAGTGCTACTGCCCGTGTAGAGTGGGGCATGGAGGTGCAGCTGGGTGAAGCGAGTTGCTTCACACCTGTCTAGGGCAGAGCTGGGCTTAGAGCCCAGAAGACATGCTAGAGTCCAGCCTGTGCCCGCAGGTAGGATGGTTGTTCAGCAGGGAGGCTGGTTCCTGCCCATTAAGTCCCTGGGGGCGTCGGCACAGAGAAGGAGCCCCACTTTAACTGCTGGAGCGTGGGTTCTCATCTGATGTAGCCTATGTCCAATGCACGCACTGAAGTGGAGCACCAGGCACGGCAGAAATGCAAGTCATGGGTGTCAGCTGCCATCCCAGAGCCCCAGAGCCTCCAGGCCGTAGGGGTGGCAAGGATCATGCCCATCAAGCTGCTGGCAGGTTTGTACTCGGGTGGCTGACCCAAGCCGACGCCTCTGCCTCCCCGTCTCCACTGCTATTTGTCCCTGAGCTGGCTGGATTTGAACTGGTGTGGGCGTCTGTGCTACAGCCGTGCCTTCATTTTGCTGTACACACATATCTACAGAAAGAGGCAGATTTCAGAGGCACAGGCAGGGAGACAAGCAAAGGCGGAGGGGCCTGCTGCTGGGGGAAGTTCCCAGCTCCTGCAGCTCTTCTCCTTCAGAAAGCAGCATTTATAGACCTCCAGATACCATTTCAAAGTACCCAGAGGAAGGAAGGTTCAAGAGGCTGATCATTAACCCAGCCGAGGACCTCACTTTGCCCTTGGAGAACAGAACAAAGAGCAACGCCTGTTCCAGGGCCTGGAGCAACACAAGAAACAAAGAAATGTCTGTGTTTTTGCTCCACAGGGCATGTCCCACAGGTAAGCCAGGTGCTTTGGGCAGTGACAGGAAAGCCAGGACCCCAGGAAAAGAAACTCTTGGCTTTCGTCTCCATCAGCTGCTGATGGCAAAATATAAGATCAAGCAACAGAAGAGCCGTTCTTTCCCCCATCTTTAATGTGTCTATCCCTCTCCCTCCCTCCTTCTGTCCAGCGAGCAGGCACCCTGCACCTGTCTCCGTCTGTGCCCCTCTGGTTCAGGAAGGTGTCGAGTAGCTGCCACAAGGAGGAGAATCCAGAGGTGCCACTGGGCACTCGAGTGCTGCGGGTGGCAGTCACACGTGGGCCAGCATCACTGCTACACCGGCAGTAGTGCAGCTGCTGCCCCTTTTGCACCCGCTCCACACCCGCTTTGTTGCACTACTGGTTGAATCATGTCAATGACCAATGTCGGTAGCATATTTGGTGTGAGGGCTTCCAGAGAAGCAGCGAGGTAGAAGAGAGCGTGCTAAGAAAGCCAGGGCAGCCAAGGAACGAAGGAGCAGAAGGAGAAAGGAGGCAGGGTGTCCCAAATACAGGACTGTGGTCACCCTCCTTGAGCTGCGGGGATGGGAGGGCTGTGTGGCTCCAGCCTTGAAGCAGCCTTTGGCAGCCTCAAGCCCCACTGACATCACTGCTGAACGTCAGCCCCCACTGCATATGTCTAGGGTTCATGGAGGCCACTGCTGTATTTTCCACGGACAGCACTGGGATGTGGAGACTCCAGGAGGAAAGCACCTTCCAGGGATCCCCAACCCGCCCTTGGTCCTTCTCCAGCAACCAGAAAGTACCTTGCACTCCCCATTGACGCAGATGTCATTGGAGTCCTGCCGGCAGGGGGTCCCATCCACCACAGCCGCAGCCCTCTCCGTGTAGAAATTGAAGCCCTCGGCCAAGCAGTTGAGGGAACAGGCTTTCACACCCCCTAGAAGAGAAGAGGAAGACCATTCAAATCACTCTAGACCCAAGGGGCTGGCTCCACAAACACAAAGGCTAAGGGCAGAAGTTACACACAAGTCATCAGAAACTGGTTTAAACCTGTAAGAGAACAGAAGATCAGTGCACATAAACCAGTTTCAAGAAGGCTGAAACTAGTTGAAGATAAACCTGGCTGAATGTCAGATCAGACCCAGCGGATTTGGGTCAAAGCGGCAGATGAAACTTCTGTCCCAGAGCACAGAGGGCAGAAAGGATCACAAGTTCATCACTGGGGAGCTGCCACCTTCACCCCTGTCTCCCCTCCTGTTATCCTAGTCCGTGCATGACCAAGCTAGGCTCAGGCGTCTAAGAGCTGAAGCTGACCCACTGCTAGGATTAGGCCAGTAAAAAGGCCTGGATGGGAAGGAGAAGTCCTGGTTCAAGACTCAGTCCCTCACTTCGGGAACATTACAGAGGTCCTATCTGCAGTTGCTAGCGAGGGAGCTTGCTTCCCGGGCCTGTGCTGCTCTCTACTGCTCACTCTGGGGACTGAAAGCCCAAACCTGGAGGCAGTTCTCTCCTATCCCCATTGCTGCGGGGAGGAACAGGTCAGGCTGCCAAGTGCTCCCCTGGATGCATGGCCAAGGGTAAGGTGAAGCAGAGACTGCAGCTTGCATGTGACCTGGGCTCAGGAGATGGAGGTGGCACAGGCCCATGTGTACAGACAGGCAGATGGCAGGTACGCACAGACCCCGGGAGCAGGCAGGTCTCCTGGGACGCTGCCGCAGAACGGACACGGCCAACAGCAGCAGATGTTTCGTCTCAAGCAGGTCCCCTGAGACGAGCACGGAGTTCCCCAAACTTCCCAGTCTCTGGATCCTGCAGCCTCCGGGGGGAAGGCGGGCAGACACACGGCGCCTGCTGCAGACCCTGTGCTGTGCCTGCACAACCCCCCGAAGGGCAGCAGTGCCATCCGAGAGCCTGTCTATAGGCCATTATCACTGTAGGTCCCAACCCCTAACTGGGGGAGGCTTGGGGAGGGGCGCCTGAACGTGGCAGCCTCACCGCCTGACACACGCAGCACACAATCGGGAGCCACGTGACCTGTGCTAATTCCCGGAGGAATGTGTTAGGCCTCCTGAGGAACTGGTGCCTTTGTATGAACTAGAGTCTTTAATCAGGGTTGCAGCATGGCCATGAGCTGAGCACGCTCTCCTGTCGGGAGCATGGCATGGGGAGGAGAGGGTCCACTATTCTCCCACCCCGCCTTTGGCACTTGAGCCTGGATTCCCCCATCACCATTCATAGCCCGGCTTCTGATGAGGACAGAGAGAAGCTGACCTGCAGGGTGGATGCACCCACTGACACCCAGGTGAGGGCAATGATGATTGCAACCACAATAATACCTTGCTCTGGCCTATTCATCCCCAGATCTCGAAGCGCATGGCAAAGGCCACCCCTGGCCTCACGAGTAGGGCAATGGGAAGGAAATGTGGATCGTTAAGGGGAAGGGGAGATGCCTGTGGGGTGCAGCAGGGGAAATGGCAAAGCAGAGGGTTGTCGGGTGAAGTAGGTAACCCCATTTATGAGCCCAATTCAGCTCTCACTGCGGCCAGGGATGGCAGGACCGGGTCCGGATTTGTCACAGGGCTGTGACGCAGGATGAAGTCTCACACCTCCAGGCTCGGCTGCTATTCTGCAGAGCATGGGAAAGTTGACCGCTCTCTTCCACCGCATCGGTGGCTAAGCTGCCTTGCAGTTTCTTCCCGTGCTGCCTTCTGCAGGATTAACCCATGCTGGGGGCAGAAGGGATGAGCAAATGGAAGGATTTTCAAGAGCAATTCTCCCTCTGGTTTAGAAGTACCATATAAATGCAGGGCTGGAAGAGATTTTCAGAAGTCACCCAGTTCACCTCCCTGCTGAGCAGGATTAGATGTTTGTCATGGAAGAAACTGGAGGAAAATGGTAAGAATTTCCATCTGGAGAACAAGCTGGAGGCTGTGGCAAGGCCAGAGCAGATGAAGAACTAGGATGAGCTGAGCCCCCTTTTTCCTCTGGGACAAGAGGAAGCCAGACAATGGTCTAGATCTCGGTTAACCAAGATATGTCCTCCTGGCTGGATCTGGCCCATGGAGCTGTCATCTGGCCCAGGGGCTCCTCTTGGAACCAGACATTTGGTGGGGGGGGAGCAGCGGCAGCATTAATTGCCATAGCTCCTGAACTAAACCTGCGCTACTCACTCGGGTTGGTCACCACTGATACAGCATAGCAGAAAAGTGGGGGGAGGATCAGTTCAGTGAACCTGCTGTGCTAAAAAGAGGCTGCAAATGGGTCCAGACTCGATACCTCACCCCAAAGGGATTCAGCAGTGTGCAGGATGCTCGCACTGAGCGGCATCCCCTAAAGCCAGCTCTGTAGGGTGCATCAACACGAGATGCTACAACGCCGTAGCATCACCAGGCATGACCCGTGATGGCAACGCTACTGTGCAGTAGTGACGAGCCGCTGCGCAGTAACTCATTGCTACTGTGCAGCAGCATCTCAGAAAATCGGGGCGGTGACGGTACTGTGCAATACTGCCCGTTACTGCACAGGCATTTAGCACCCGGTTAAGCAAGTACTCAATGACCGCATGGTAACAACTGCATAGTCCGCCGCTCACGTAGATGCAGCCTGTGGCTATTTTTCTCCCCGGCACCAGTGATGCTACCTGGTTGGGTGAGGACACATGCAGCTGTGAGGACATCTGCAAGCCGTTACTGAACTTCAAAGGGGCAGATGCGGGGACGGGGGGCCCGGCTGCATCTCAAAGCCTGAGTTCAGTGACAGCAGAGGAGGGGGAAGAAAGAGTCATGCCGGGGGAGGGAGGAGATGGCCGAGGGGAGCTCGGCTGGCCCAGAGGTTAGCTAGCAGTTGGGGACGATCACTTGGGGAAAGGGTCCTCTGGGAGTCCACCTCTTCCAAAGCAGAATTGGGGCCTATTAAAACCATTTCCCCTCGAACTTTCTACATTTCCAGAGAAAATCATGTCCCTGAGAGTTTCTGGATGGACTGTGCTAGAGAGCAATCACGAGCCAGGTAGAACCAAGAAAGCTTTCTTTTTTGGGATCGCCACTTAATCCGGATCGGGGGGTCCCTCTGAAAGCGAGTCTCCATGGCCCACTCAGTCCTCAGCTTCTTATTTGAAGTTTGGCAAAGTCGGACATTAAATACCGAACCCCTCACTCCGATACTAGATATTTTTAAGTCAGGGTTCGGTGTTTCTATAGAAGTTACATTCCAGCTCTGACAGGAGTTATCTCAGGGAGAGATTATAGCCTCTTCTCTGCAGGAAAACAGACAAGATGACCACCATGGTTTCCTTTGCTGTCTAATCTACAAACCTGAGCTCATCCGGATCCCGTCGCAAAGATGCCCATCCGCTAGAACGCAAGTGAGAGCACCGCTGTGTTTCATGGAAGCCACTAAATCATTACTGCTGGCTAGCGATATTGGGATATTAGGTCACTATTAACCTTGGATGCATTCGGACTCATGGTTTGAAGGCTGGAGGCTCAATGTCCCACCACCAGTCCCTCAAGCCTGCTGGTCCTCTGCTGCAATTTTCATTTTCTTGGCCACGGTATCCCAAGACTGTCTTATTCCAGGCAGAACTGGAAGCATGAAAAGCACAGCTGCATCCTGTAAGCGTAGGTTGGGAGGTGCCCAGGCGGGAGCCTGGCAGCGAGAGCCGTCAGTCACTTGGTCTAATGTAAGGGCTCAGTTGCCCATTCCTCTTGAGTAGTCATGGCCAAAGGATCACCCAACTTGACCTTCTCAAATTCACGTCGTGCTCTTCTCCGATTTCTCTTACTCTTCACCTTGAAAGCCAAACTGCCCCCGCCTTGGCAGCTTCTTCTGACTCCCCGCGCGCCCGTGAGACCACCCGTTCCAGCTGTCCTGTCCTGGGAGGCTTTCTCTGCGATGAGGAGCCTCGAAACGCCTGAGTGCCCTTTCCCTGCTCCCGGGAAGGACTCACCATTGAGACGCACAATGGCAATGGCATATGCATCGCGTCGTCTCTCGTCCATCCAGCCTAACACCTGATCGGGCACTTCTGCCCGGTGCTTCTGGGCGGTCAGCAGGTGGCTTGGCCTGGCTGGACAGTGACGACACCTAGCGACGAGTCAGAAAAGCCCACCAGTTTGTCCAGGGAGATTAAACGCAACACAGGGTCCATTGGCCCCAGAAGAGGCCCCTCGCTTTTCCTTTTGTGTCTATGACTTCTTTAAGGCAGCCTTTCTTCCACCACTCGCCTACAGGATTGATTACACAACAAAGTGGAGCAGGGAAACAGCCAGACACGGGGGTTCATTTCAGGACTCTCAAATGTTTTTTTAAACTGTTACACACACACACAGAGTTTCTCCTCCTTTCTGGTCTCTGCCTACCCTGTAGGAGAAACGAGACCAAATGCTGGCACCTCACTCCAGCTCCCTGTTAAGCAGCTCAACCATGACACGACCATATTTCCTTTCTGTTTCTGTGTGTCCTCCACTGCTGCTGTTTCTAAACACTTTCTTTCCTATAATACTCCTCCGGTTGTTGCAAGCCTAGACCCCCGCTCACCGTGCAGCAGCCCAGACTCCTGCAGCAGCGACCAACCCAGAGTGCAATCGTCACAGGCTGGAAAGAGGAGCCAGCAGGGAAAACTGGAATGAAAAAAAATAACAAGAGGGAGAGAAAAAAAAAAAGAAGGGACCTGGACCTGGCGGCGTGAAGGCCGAATTCTTTCCTTTGCCTTCCGTGCCCCAGCTTTGTTGCAGCGCCTGCAAACGTGGGGCACAGTGTGAGAAATGGGGAGCAAAGGAAACACTGGCATGCATTTCTCACACTGGATGCAGCCAGGCTATGGTTTGCAAGGATCTCGTCCTGCAACGGAGATGCTCTCTGTGTTTTCCTCCTTGCCTTTGGTGTCGTACAGCCCAAGCAGATTTTTTTTTTTTTGGCGTGTGGGGAGGATTTTGCTTAAAACCTTTCAAACTTGCCCTTCTCTCTAAATGCAATCGAGAGAGAGAAAGAGAGAGACTTCCAGCTGTGGCCAGCTCAGCCTGGCTCCTGTCTTCCTATGGCACACCAGCATCCTGCCTAAGTCTTGGCTCTGGGGCTGTGCATAAAGGGAGCCCAGCTAGCAGACAGGCAAGCTCACCGGGTAGGTGAGTTGGGACCGCCACCTCCAGCGACAAAAGATCCCGATGCTCCCCGGCCTGCCTGGCTTGCTGCTAAATGCAGAACCAAATTGTTTGTTCTGCTCTGTTGAGCCACAGCTGGTGAGGCGAATAATCACCCTGCTCAACGGGCGAGAGGAGAGGGGCACGGCAGCTCGGACTCCGGGTGGCAGAGAAGGGGGGACTTGCTCCCAAGGGTGAATCGCTCAGGACGAAATGGGACGGCGGATTCTGTCCCCTTGCTCTCGCTGCTGGCACCGGCCGTGACCTCCGGTGACACGCAAACGCCAGGCCTCCCGTGCCGCGTTGCGGGATCCTGGCGGAGCCGACAGGCAGCAGGACTGGGATCCGAGAGCCGAGGCTCGCTCTCTATCTCTGTTCCTCACATACTCCAGACAAGTCTCTGCTAGTCTCCGTTTCCCCTTCGTGTCTCTGCCTAATTAGGGTCAGGGAACAGTTTTTCCTCCAGGTATGGGCAGCGAATGCAGAATTAAACCACCATTTCACTCTGGGACCACGCTGCCTCCATCATAGCCCTCGCATCTCAGCTCCGTCCCCGGGCTGCCACCTGGGCGCGTGGGGAAGGCACCTGCCTTACATGTCGAGCGCTCTGCTGACAGCGAGCACATCTCGGGGGGCTCTCACAGCCCGGCATGGCCCAGGCCGGGAAATCTCTGTAAGCAGAAGGTGGCTTACAGGACCCATCCCTCAGCTGGCTGTTTGGCTGGGAGAGTTCCTCTTTCCCTTGAAACAACCAAAATATTGCTTTCCGAGAGAAAGAAAATGGGGGAGGAGGGTTGCAGGGGGGGAAGAAATATCCTCCTGCCCCCTTCTCAGCATTGCTCCTTAAGGGCCCAGTCCAAAGCCCACTGAAGCCAGCGGGAGTCTTTCCACTGATCGCATGCGTGTTGGCCAGGCCTGGATGGGCGCTGCCTCGTGAAGCCTTCCAAGCCGCGTGTATCTGAGGAGGAGCATGGCAAGCCGGCTGCACTCCCACAGACCAGTGGCAGCGCAGGCTGATATCCCTGCTCCGGTGCCAAGAGAAAAAAATAAACAGGCCTTGAAACAAAGCTACTCAGCTCTGTCCCGAGGCACGAGACAAGTGGCTTGCTAGAGACTCCTTGTTCTTGGCTCTGGCCGTGGGCATCCTGTTTGCCCTGCTTTGTTCAGGATGGCCCGTCCCTTGGCTCCTCCACTGTCCTCAGGCCCATGGAAGATCAATGCCTTCCTTGAATGCCTCTATTTGTAGCATTTGCAGTGATGGCACCTGCAAGCTTGGGACAGCGGCGTTGCATGCCCTTTACACAGAGACAGTGTGGAAGGGCTTGCTATGCACCGGGGAATGACTCAGGGCTGGCAAAAGACACCAGCCCTGGAGACGTGGCTCTGATCTCATCCGTGGACCGTGTCTGGGGGAGTGGCTGCTGCACCCGGGCGAAGGGTCCAACAGTGTCACTTTTCTCAGTGTTTTGCATGTTTGGTTCATCAGAAAGAAAATGGAAATGAAGACGCCCAGCAAGTTGCACAATGCAGTTGTCTCCCCGGGGCTCCCTTGTTGGACGCAGCCAGGCTACATTTTGCTAGGATCTCGTCAGCTCAGCAGGGCCAAGGCCTGGTCATGTCTGGATGGGGAAACAGCTCGATGCGGCAGCTAAAGGAGGTGGCACTTTGCTCCAAGTCTGCTCTGAAGTAATAGCTCAACATGGCCCCAGTGGTGCCGGCCTGCTGTAGTTACCGTCATCCGGGGGACAGACAGGATGGAGGCTCAAAGTCCCCCAGGAGTGTTAACCCGGGTGTCCTGGTGCTCCAACAAGGGTTATATGACCCAGCCAAACTCTGGCTTATACTTTCTGCAATCCCACCAAAGTGAGCATGGCATCACCTACACCTGCTCAGCCACAGCTTGAACAGCATGATTAAGGTCAGCATTTAGATGACAGTGTGATCCTCGAGGCAGCCAGGGCAGGATTTGCCTCGTTCTGTTTCATTCATTTCCACGTGCAGCTTCCCTCCTTCCTTCCTGGAGCTGCCCCGTGGCAGAGCTAGGAACCCAAATCTGGGTGAGCAGCCTTCTGGGACAGATGTGCACCAGCGCCCCAGCAAAGCACTGACATGGCAAACGAACCGAAACGATGAAAGGCAGCGAGCTCCTGCCTCCAGGGTGCACGGCTGAAACAAATCAAGGAGTACGACGAACACATATACCTCATCTCGGCGTTCGCACTGGCTGGGGGTGGTCCACGGTCCTGCCCCTGGCATAGTCTCATCCCACCTGGCTGGCAGCTCTTCAGCGACGGATGCCTTAGAGGCCTCATCATGGCGCTACGGGTCCCAATCCATGTTTGTAAGAGGCTTTGGTGATCCTCGGATGACTTTCCAAATTAACAGTGTAACAGTATTAATTCTGTGCCTTATCCTCTCCAGCTAGACTGGAGATGCCCAGGCAGGGCTGCAGACTGACTCTCACCAGCATCCTTTGGAGCTGGGCTTCCCCACACAGGATTGGGGAGGGCAGCCCAGACTCTGCAACTGGTCATTTCTGCTCAGCAACTTCCAGTGGGAAATGGGGGTTTCTTCCCCACGCACCCCATGCGATGTGTGCCCCGTGTGGGATCTGCACGCGTGGCCCGGTTTGCATGTGGCATGCAGAGCTAAGGGGAGCATGAGCTGCTCGGGCCAGATGGGCCCTGTGTGCTCGCTCTGGTGCACGGGGCTGCTCTGATCTGGTCTGCAGACCAGCTCCACATCCCTCTTTGTGGGTTGGATGACTTTGACATCCACGGGCCAACTGAATCAGAGGTGCGCAAGCGTTCATGAGCAAAATCCTGCTTCATCAGGTGCACTGAAACTAGTTACTAGAAACTAGTATCGATCACAGCTGAATTGGGCTGAAAGGGATCAAGAAGAAGGAGATGAGGATGATCTGTATATGGTTGGGGCAGATGCTTTGTAACCCCACTGTCCTCTCCTATGGTGCAATCTTTTGGCATCGATGTGGTTGCACAGGCAGAAATGAAACCCATCCCAAGCTCAGTTAATGAGGTGATGTAAGAGCCAGGAGAGAGCCCGCTGCCCCTTTCCTACCTGCATTGGCCCTGCAGGTGTAGCAGGGTGGAAGCCTAACGCGTGTCAGTAATATGGACAGACGCGGCTGTGACTACATGCAGGGATGGGCCTGCTGTGCAGGAAAAGGACGTTTTGACACGGTCCTTCCTAGGGCAAAACCGTCCTGGACAGCTGATTCTCCAGCAAATCTTTCCAATTCTGCATCCTCTTCCGAGCAGGGGGGAAATAAAAAGGCGGCAGTGCCCCAAAAGACGAGACTCGCCGGTAAATGGCACGCCAGTTCCAAACAGAAAAAAGCCTTGTCCAGAAAACATGAATCAGGATCAAAACCCTGGGCTCCTTTGCTTTGCTCCACCATGTCCAAAATCAATAAGAACACGAACCAGGCTGGATATCGACATTTGTCCACAATGCTTTGCACGGAGGATGTGTGTTTGTGCCTCCTACTCATCCTGTGCCATCAGGAATTGAAGCCCATTGCTATTTAGGATGAGCAAGCCCTCCTGTTTGCAGCAGGGCCCTGTCCTCGCCACCCCCTGCTGACCCCGAGCGCCGTTCCACTCTCCCTTGGCTCCGGCCGTGGCCAAGAGCAAAATGAATAACTAAGCGAATACAATTCAATAAACAAACAATTAAAGCCGCTCCACGAGGTATCTGCTGACTGTTAAAGTCTGAACGGCTGAGCTCAGCGCTTCTTGCTGGGCCCGTGCATCCTACGCTCCTGGGGTCTGGGCTCCGGGACCGTTATAAATCACCGCCAGGAAAACACGCCGTGCCGGCCCCATGCAAAACCCGAGCTCCGCTTGCCAGCGACCTGGCGGCTGGCGCCAGCTTTCAGCAGCCCGCTCCTGCTCTCCCCAGTCTTCGGCAGAATCGCCGCCCCTTCCCAGTGCAAACCACGCGCTTGTCAAGCTGCCAGTTCCCCGTGCAGGGGACGGCTCCTCGTTTAGCCAGGGCAGTCACAACAGCAGTGACTGTGCTGCTCGGGCTGGCCTTAGGGGGAGACCTGACCCCTCTGGACCCCATGCCAGCCCCTCGGCATGGCACTCGTGTGGGCAGAGTGGCAGCGTTGAGGTGCAAAGGCGAGCATGGCAGTCACACGGGCCGATCTTGCCGGGGGAGCGGGCACGGAGCTGAGAGCTGACACTAGCTCTCCGACAGGAGCCTTGCTGAAGAGGGAGGAGGAGGAGGCTTTGAGGACTGGACTCCCCCAGGGCATGAAGCAACCGCCAGAGGAACAGCTCCACGACAGCATCCCTGAAGGGGCAGAGGGTGCTCAGGAGAGATCTAGCATGGAGCAGAACGTGTCCTGTGGGTGCTCCAGGCCTGCCAGCAAGGCAGGGTTAGATGGCCAACATCCTACTGATCTCTGCTCACAGGCTTACTGTATGCCCGTGGGAGAGAAGGGGACTTGACCCACCTTCCTCGCAGGAAGACAGACATGGGGTGGACCAGGTCAAGCAGCCAGGCGAGAAGAAGGGAAAGCGGAGCCACTGATGCTCCGAGAGCCGGTGACACCTGTGCAGGGTGAGGGGACCTGGAGCAAAGGCTCTGGGGTGCTGCTAAAATGTGGGGGTGAGCAAAACAACAGGGGAACAACGGGAGAAAAAGGCAGGACAGTGCGGGCACCTCGAGAGCCTCCTGGCCTCCTGTTTGGGGAACTTCTCCCTGTCTCTTCGCTTGCGTCAGAGGTGAAGTTGGGCACAGTGCAGACTGTCTCGAGGATGTCGTGCCAACTCCCGCTGAGCTACACTGGTACCCAGGGTTTGCACGCCCAGGTGCTGCTGCTAGGAAGGGCACACCGCACTTAGGCCAAAGATACTCCCAAGTGGAAAATAACTCTAAGCATCCTGCTAGTGCCAGCATCACCACTGAGTGCTGGGGGTGTCCTCTGGGTCCCTGTCTGCCCTTACCACCCTGCACCTTGCATCTTTTCATCTCTTACACCTAGCCGGTGAGGAGTAGGCCTGACAGCCATCACCATCCGACACGTTCTCCGCCTCTGCTAACTGGAAAGCATGACTGCAGGTTGCACAATATCCCCAAGGCGTTCCTGAGGTCTAGGATACAGCACAGGAACAATTAGCCAGCAGCCCAGATACTAGATAGGACTCAGGAGACTTCAAATCTAGTCCTACTTCGGCTTGTGTGATCACAGGCAATTCATTTCCTTTCTCAGTGTCACAGTTTCCCCAGCTGTTCACGGGGATAATGACACTGACCTCTGTACAGGGCTTTCAGGGTCATGGATGAACCCACTACAAGAGCTGAACATGATGATTATTATTCACCATTGACCACAGCAAACCTGGACCTTGAGAGTCCCAAATGCCTTCCGGATATTAACTCAGGAAGCTTCCTAACCACCCGGGAGGAAGATGAGCTGTAGAAATGGGGAAAGTGAGTCACAGAGAGAGGCAAGGACTTGGCTGTAGGTCACAGATGTGTCAGGGCTGTGTGAACAGGCAAGGGCCCAGGTGCACGGGGCTAATTGTTCATTATACTCAGTCCTGTGTTCACACCATGAGCCCAAGCCTGTCCCCGAGTTGGGAGTCTCTGAGAAGCCCCAGCAAAGGCAAATCCATAATTCAGTTCCACCCCCCAACCCAGCATCCGTCGGGGTCTTTGTCTGCCTGACTTACTGCTTTGCAATTTTATTACATTTTTATTGATCTATCCCCTGCAGCCTCAGCACATCTGTTCCTGATGCTGGGTCCGTGCTGGGAGGAAGGCTTATTTACACAGCTGCAAAGGATTTCCCCCCGTCAAGTTCATTAACTACATGAAGGAGACACACTGTTCTTTCTCATTATTAAAAGATTGCTGCCACACAGCCCTCTTCCCACCACTTTCTTCTAGCCACGTGTCTGCAGGACACATTCGAATGGCTCTAAGGGAAGAGAGGGGCACCGCCACTACTCAGGCATCTTAGGTCCCTTCCCAGGTGGCTGCATGTAGGACCTGAACTATGCAAAAAGGTGTGCAACACCATGTGGCTAGGTGCATTATGGGAGCTTCTCACCTCCTTTCCTACCCTGCCAGGTGTTGGCTATTGCCAAGCACAGGATATGGGACTGAATGGACTAGAAGTTTGCACTGCTCTAGTAATTCCCAATGCGATGTCTCTAGGTCTTGTATTTATAGGCCTCAATGTTTAAAGAAACAATCGGACCCCAAGAAATAATCTAGACAGCTCAGATCCTGCTGGGTACATATGTTTTCCTGCCTAGCAAGGAATTAAAGGGCCCGCTTCCACGGATAAGGGTGGCGTCACATTGCTGGCAGCTGGTCTGCGATGGGCAGCGCTTCATTCGGTGTTGTGCAAGAGTCACTCAACGCATCCACGGAGGCAGCATTTAAAAAATAGGATGCCAAAGGCATGGGGCTGCACTGAACGCTGCACAGGTAGGATTGGCTTGTGCGAGATGGACTAATGCAGGTGGGAAACAAATAGTGAAGTCGTGTGCGGGAAACTGAGGAGCACTGGTAGGAACAGAGACGTTTCACCCCTTGGGCGAATTGCAAATCGTTGCAGAGAGTGGGGGGAGAGAAGGGGGAAATGGCTCCCTGATAAGACTTCACCCCAGCTTTGGCTGCCAGAGCTTGAGGGCAAGACGCAGCAGGATGCAGGAAAGAGCCCCGTGGCCTGCGCCACTCACCTCCCCGGTACGTCTTCCACGTGTAGTATTTTCCTCGGAAGGGAACGTTATCGAACTCGGAGCACTGCAGCTCGCGGAAGTCCTGGGAGCCAGGAGGGCAGTCCTGCGGGGTGCAACGGCCAGGGAGATTAATGGCAAAGACCCCAGCACCCACAGGACACCTCGCAGAGCTGTGTTCAACTTAGCTTTAGTCTAAGCACTATTTCCTTCTCTTCTTCCCTTGTTAATATCTTTCTGGGCTGTGCTACATAGTCCCTCTCCTTTCTGGCACGGGTCAGCAGCTCCCACACGCCACCCTCCTTTAACTACCCAGGGCAGGAGCATGGAGCTGCTTAAGCCCCTCTGAACGCAGTCTCTCCGACTGCTTCGTGGCTTCTCTCCGTTCTGCCTCCAGCCCGTCGATACCTTCCCGCGAATCCCAACCCTGCGCACAATCCTCTTGCAAGAGGAATTGTCACCTGCCTGCTTTGTGACATGCTGCCTTGTGCCCGCACCTGCCTAAGCCTGGGCAGCAGCCCTAGTGCACTGCAAGGCCATGCCCACTGCCCACGGTCTCCCTCAGAGCCCCAAGTCCACTTACATCGGTGTTGCACGACCGGTAGCGCTTCCGTTCGCCTAGGCAATATTTCCCTCCAATGGTTGGCCTTTAAATAGGGAAAAAGAGGGCGGCTCAGTGCGGTGGGCCATGCTGTGAATACTTACTACCATAAGCTGCTACTTGCACCCCTTCCACCGACCTGCCATGTGGCAGTGCTATTGTTTTTTCCATAGCTTGCAGCCTTTGCTGCAGCACTGTCCCAGGTAGGAGAGAAACTCCTGTTGTAGGGCTTATCTCAGAAGTGCAATCTTATGGGAAACCTAGTGTACTTCAGATAAGTAATCGGAGCCAATGCGTTGTCCCGTGAACCTGATGGTACATCTACATTGCGGCTGCAGTAGTGCTGCAGCACAGGGGAGACGTGCCCCTACTAGGTTTAAACTAGGCAGCTCCGGGAGTGCCAGCCACGGAGCCAGGGCAACACAGAGACTGTACTTAGGTGGGTTTCTTTTTTTTACTTAGATGGGTTTTGCAATGAATTGCAACTACTTAGATTTTTTTTTTTTTTACTTAGACGGGTTTTGCAATGAATTGCAACTACTTAGGTGGGTTTTGCAATGAGTTTTGCAAGCCCACCTTGAGCGAAGGAACTTGGAGCTGGGCATGTCTACAATATAGCACAAGTGCAGCAGTGACTGTGCTTTCGCTCTACCCTCAGCACACCCACTTGTGTCCTGCGATTCAGCCCAGGCGCTCTGCCTGTGATGATCTCCTTAGAAGCCAAGATCTCTGCCGAGCACAGACTGATTCTAGCTCCTGGTGATCTGCAGGGGCTGCGATGTGTTCAGGAGCTGACTTCCAGGAAACTCATCTCTCCAGACAGAGGGCTGGAGCCTGGCTCTCCAGATCAGGCTGGCAAATACAGTGCTGCCCTTTGCTGCTTGGGGACATTGCTGCTTCATTCCCTGCCACTTGGACCAGTAACCCAGCCAGTAATGACAGGGTGAGGAATGAGACAGGGTGCCTACAAGGCAAGAAGCATGCATGAACAGTTCACCTACCTTGGGCTGTCACACTGGCGGAGGGAGAATGACACTCCTCCCCCACATGTCCTGCTGCACTCCCCCCAGGATGACCAGGTCCCCCAGGCGCCGTCCACGCCCTCCGGCCGTGTGCCAAAGGGCACACACTCCCTCTTGTAGCACCACTGGGGAAACAAAGAGCCTTAAAGACCAAGAACATGCAACCTCCTCCCAGAGAGGTCCCCACCCCTGGGCCAGGGCAGCTGAGTCAGGCTGTGGCAGTGCGAGGGGGTTAGGACCGTTCGTGGACATGAAGAAAGTCAGGTGAAGTGCTGGGTCTCATCCTGGTTGAGAAGGTGCAGGGGCAGATCACGCATGGAGGCCATCCAAGGATGTGGGGTTTTCAAGTCACTCAGGGGTAGGTCTGACTCTGGGATCTTGGGGACCTGTTGAAAAGGCGGGGGGGTGGATCCCATAGCCACTTCTCGGTGAACAAAAGGTAGAAGAGGCAGGAGAAAGAATGATAGTTTGGGTGACTCCTTAAGGACTGGGGCTAGACTGGTTATGTACTGCTGCCTATTGACCAGGCATGACCCTTAGAAATACAGTTTCCAAGCATCTCCCAAGTGGAGGGGAGACCGTGATCATTTATCTGTTCCCAACGACCACTGCTATGGGGGCTTCACACCATTATTATCCATATGTTCTGCTGGGGAGCAGCAAGGGAAGGAAAGAAGATTTGAGGCAGACAGACATTGATCCTGGGATGGGGTGAGCCAAGAACGCCCTTCAAGCATTAACAACCTGCTTTCCTTAGAAAACTGGGTCTTTGGGCTCCCAGCCCAGTTCTGCAGGTTGAGACTGTTCAAATGGGCATCCCAAGAGCACCCAATCCCTTTGGTGCTCCTCTGAGTAACAGGGGTGATAGCCGACTCATTTGGAAAACATTTTGGTTCTCAGAAATGGGCTTAAGCTGCACCATACCCAGACCCTGATTTCACTGGATGGAAGGGGAGGTGTGTCTGGAGTCACAGTTGCTTTTGAGAAATCTTAATGTCAATCCACATGTGGACATGGATTTCTGTGGATGGCTAAAGAAATGTGATTGCTTCCCTGGGGGGTCCATCTGACTGGCTGAATGACCACCCTCACTCTTGCCACCAGCCTGGTACATTGGGTCGGTATAGGTTTATGTGCCCTGTGTGTGAAATGCTGCTGCTCTGTTGCAGCAGTGGCACCAGGTGCAGAGCCCTGAGAGTTCAGGCCCGCTCTGCTCATCACAAGATGGGTAAGAAACACCCCTGGGGAGTGCTCAGAAAGATCCCTAAAGACAAAATCACTGTTTTCGTATAAATAAGGAGAGCCCCACCCTGGAGGCACCATAACAGAGTCAGACTTGGGCTGCCTAGATATCTTATAGATGCCTTAGCCTGGAGGGCTGGTAGATCACAGGAGAGAAGTCTTTATGTGCCCCCTATAGTATAGCAGTTCCTCTCTTCTTTGCTCAAATCACTCGATCCTTTTCTCTCCCACCAGCCAACGGGGGAACTGCCAGCATTGACCTGAAGCAGCAGCTCTACAAACTGTTCCAGTCTGGGGGCTTGCCCAACAGGAAAACCAATGGGGGGAAATAGCCAAGGTCTTGCTAACCAGGAGCTCTGACTAATGGGGATTCAAATAATTAATACTGGCCAGTAGCATCTCACATGAGGCTCTCAAATCGCTTCATAACCACTAATGGGTTGAGCCTCATCTCATCCGGAAAACCTGTTTGTGCAAACAGTCATGCTGTTGCAGTGCTGGAAAGGGCAAAAAATGTGATGTGTACAAGTGCCCATAGTCCCCACAATAAGGGAGGGGAACCTGCAGTATAGAGAGGTGAAGTCACATGCTTAGGGTTACACAGGGAGCCAGTGTCAGAGGTGGGACTGGACCCTAGGAGACCAAGTGCTGCAATAACTAGACATATTGCTTCTCTTTCGAAGTGGGTTGCTTTGTTAGATGGAAAGATGGCCAACAGGGAAAAGACAGAATGATGCATTTTCAGACTCTGCCTCTTTTCCTGCATGTGAGACTCATGAGCTGTTTAAGAGTTTGAAGTTCATTCTTGACTCCTTTTGCAATGGCTTTCGCCTGCTAGGAAAAACACACCTCTGTTACACTAGGAATGCTCCAGACCTCATTCTCTGTTGCCCTAGACACCACTTGCAGCTAGCCAAGGCAGAGCAGGTCATTAGCACTTGGAAGTAGCTGTGCTTCACGCTTGATATGCACTGGTGTAAATGGCTGCACAGAAAGCTGGCAAACTGGGAATCAGGCCCTTAACATTTAAACCAGGAAATCCCTGCTGGGCCAGGTAGTCCTGTGGTGTCTGTTCCTGCCCTTCACTGGATGGCATGCAGCTGACTATGTCTGGAACGGATGGTGACAGCCCATTTCACAGGCTGACATTTGCTTTCAGCAAATATTCAAGCTTAAAAAAAAAAAATCTCCTTACTTGAATGTTGGCACAGGAAATTCTGAGCAAACACAGAAGGGGTGTGAGCAGCATTAAATCAAAATTCACTTTCAAAATGAATAGTCTTGGAAAAAAGGCCACATTCAGCTGCACATGAAAAATGAGGCCTACTACTAATACCTAGCGCTTACAGAGCACTGTTCATGAGCGGCTCTCAAAGTGCTTCAGCAAATAATTGCCCCAGTTTTACAGATGGGGAAACTGAGGCACAGAAAGGGAAAATGACTTTCAGAGCTTGGAATTGAAGCATGTTTCAGCCTAGTGCTCGAGCCACCATCACAATACCCCTCCTTCTGCCTTCCACCCCACTTCTGGCCTGCGCTAGGCCTGACCAGACTTTGCGGTGAGTTCTCCAGGACTTCACGCTGGGATCACCGAAGAAGTCAGAGATGAACTGAAACACAGTGAGAGCTGGGCATGGAGGCTCTTTGGGAAGTTCCAACTTCCAGCCTTCCTCTCCAAGGACTACGCCTGAGCACCGGATGCCAGAGCCAGGGGTGGGCGAACCACGATCTTGAATCAGCCCCGCACTCATGCAAGCAGTCAACATGCTCGTCACTGGGAGGACCATTCACTGCCAACTCACTCTGGTGCCCTCGGCTTCCTTACCCCCTTTTCAATGGTATTGGTTTGGCAAATGGTCCCCTCGGCTGCAGGTATGCTGTTGGTAATGCAGCGGTTGCTTTTGCTCAGACACCACAGCTCACTGCAGACTTCCTGTAAAGAGAGATGTTGGCAGGGGGTAGGGAGGAAAAAAAAAAGAAACAGATAGAGCCAAGATTAGGAATCACTTGCGGCTGCGGCAGCTGGGGCGGTGAAGCGGTGCTCTGGTGATCACGAGAAGGTGTAGCTGGCTTGGGACGGTCTAGGACAGGGGCAGGCAATTATTTTGGGTGGAGGGCCACTTACTGAGTTTTGGCAAGCCATCAAGGGCCGCATGACAGGCAGCCAGGGGCAGCTAAATATTCATTTCCGACATTTTTAGGGGCCCTGTGGGCCAGACAGAAAGGCCAGGTGGGCTGCACCCTGCCTGCGGGCCACATTTTGCCCACCCCGGTCTAGGACCTGGCGCATTTTAGGCAGGGAAGCAACACAAAGATGGGCCCATGTCCTGAGAGATGCTTCGCTCTCGCAGCCTACTTATCAATAAGAGCTCAGCACCTCTTGGCATCCAGCCCAAGAGCAGGACTGATTCTGCATTGATCAGGCATTCAGATGAGGAGGTGGGCCAAGGGAAGAGTTTCCCAAAATTTACCCCTGCTTTCAAAGTACCGAAATGACATGAGTGCATCAAAACTGGCTCCCCGCACCCCAGATTTCCATTTTTACCAGAGAACACATATCCCAGGAGATCTGAAGAAGTCCAAGAGTAACCCAATCTTACCCTTATAGTCAGGGGACTGTCTCCTTCTTTGGGTTGTAGTTAGTAATGATAAATACAGAGATCTGATCACAGCTCCTTTCTGTCACTCAGATCAAGTTGGGCAACTGGTTACCCCCAGAGGCAGCAGCATGCTGGAGGGCAAAAGCTAGCGCAGGCAGCAGCTTTATGCCCTCTCTCTCTGGCCTCACCCACGCATTTAGGGGATGCATTGGGATGGAAGAGACCCAGCGAAGAATCCTTGCACTACAGCAATCACCAGCCAGCAACATAGTCCTAAAGGACACATTGTTGGTGATTGCATTTAGAGCTGCTTTTAGGATGCTCAAAATTACGCTAGCTGCTGCACTTGCCATCCACTAGCCAGCTCCAAGACTGGGGAAGAGGGAAGATGTCTTGCTTCTTCATCTCTCACCAAGTGCTGTATGGAGTGCTGTTTGGCCAGAAAGGGCCCTGACATTCCTCTCCTCCTTCCAAGAGGCTCTATCTGAGTTCCAGGTCCTTCAGCGCAATTTCACCCTGACCTCTAATGAGCTCCAGGCAACTACAATTTCCCTCAGCTGTGCCTTTTCTTCTCCCAGGCAATTTAAAACGCACCCAAGAGCCAGCCTCATCACAGAGATGCTGCAAATCCATTGCAGATGCTAAATCAGAACATGCAGAGCCTTGGAGCCTGCTTGCCCCCTAAATCATCCAAAGTCCAGATTTCATCACCTGCAAACTGCAAGGCAGTGTCTAGCATCCACGGCCGAGCCGGCTGCCAGATCATCATCATGATCCTTTTGTTATTAGAGCAAGCCTGTTTGAATCCTGAACTCTTACTCAGAAAATGACTCCCTGGGAATTAAACTGGGTATTAAAAATAGAAAGATAGGGGTTTTTTTCTATGGAAGAAATGTTGAGATGGGAGAACAGGCTCTGAAGGGCTGCAGCCCTCTGTGAACTCAGCTGGGGTATGTCAGAGACATCCAATGTGCAGAGCTATAGAGCATGGCTTGTAAGACAGAAAAGGTTCCCTTCCCCAAGCTGGGTCTTTGCTCTCATCTCTACATCACAGACTTATCAAAGCAGGATCCTTCTGCATTGTCCTGCTGCACAGTGAGGGACAGCAGCTCGGGCAGTTCTTGCAGTTACCGAGATGACCAGGCGCTGAGGAGCAGTAGGAAGAATCAAAAGCAGCGCACGCTTACAGGGGACGCAGGCAGTAGGATCTAGTATCATGACACTACAGTTAGGGCTTCTCCAGAGACACACGGCCTGGAGGATTACGGCCTCCTGCTATGCATATCACGTGCTTAGGCAGGCTGGCCACGATCCTAAGGTCAGCCAGGTAACACGGCAAATCATCAGCATTGCACACTCCGCCACTGGCCCAGCACTGCTGCTGTGCAACAAGGCAGCAGCTTTCTGTCCTCTGGCTCTAGCCTGCCCTTGGAGCCCGAAGCAGTGGGCCTTGCAGGCCACCTACCCTCCATCAGGTAGCAGGCTGTTCAGCATCCCTTTCTGACTTGCTTTAGCTTTTCAGGGTGGGATTCTTTGGTCCCTCTGAAGCCTGGTCCTAAATAGCCACCGCACCTTGCGTGAAACTCTCTTGACTCAGTGACTGGGAATCCTCTGGGCTAGTGTCAAAAGGGAGCTAAGGTGTGTGCATTATTACTGTAGTTACCATAATGAGGTGCAGGGAGAGGACGCTGTGATTAAGAAAAGGAGTCCGCAGCGTGATTCAGGAACCCCGCTCCCCGCTGGCGTTCTCCGGCCGGTGGGAAGGAGCAGGGCACTGGACTCTGGCTGCTTCTCAGTGGGATGCGAGCACCAACCTCCCTTGGCAAATCCACATGACTGGGGCTTAGACTGGCAGAAGGGCGTCCTCTTTGCCTGTTGAAATGGGTGTCTTCCCTCCTTCCTTCCTATTAGCCGTGTCGAGCTAACACTGGAACGGGAGTGGGAATAGAGTCTATACCTTCATGCTCAGCACGGACCAAATTGCTTGCTAAGCTAACCAGCTCCCCCTGTGCAGCAGCTCATAGAGGGGCATGGGATTTCACAGGAGTCACTGAGGGCATACCACAAAGATGATCTTTCCATGCAACTTTTTATGTTATACACTACAGCATCTGGGCTCCTACTGTCCAAGTAGTTTGTTTTAATGGTTAAATGCTCTCACTAGCGTGCCTTTTCTCACTCGAATGCGCCTGGCTTCAGCTTCCAGGTGTTGGTTCTTGCTCTGCCTTTCTCTGCCAGGTTCAAGAGGCCAAGGCTACCTCCCGATGGGTCCCAGATAACGGATGATATTCTCTTGCAGCCCTACCAAACTGACAGATCCAACATAGTTTTAAGAGCATGAGCCGGAAACGGTTCTGCCACAGGCATTTGATAAAGTGACCAATAAAATTCAGGTTTCAGGCTCTCTTCTGTTGCTGATGCCGTCGGAAGCAGAGAGAATCCCGCAGGGTGTCTGAGCTCCAGGGCCAGCTGGAAGCGCTGCCAGGGAAAACAACCCCGCTTTGACTTTTAAGCAGAATGAACTTGTGGGAGTTGCCAGTGGACTCAGAAGCCATTAGTAGCAAATCATGCTCGGGATGGTAATTGCTGCAGGGGAACCGCACCTATGGGGCTCTCCGGGTGAAGGGTCAGGCTGGCCCTGTAAACTGAGAGCAACTCCGTTGGCTTTAGTAGACTTTGGCTTTGCACTGGAAATCCATGTCTGGGGCCCATCCTTCTGGTGGGTTGCCTTTTCTAACCTGGCTTTGCTGCTCCACAGACCCACCAGTGGTGAGCAGAGCTCCTGATTTGGCTTCAGGCCCTACATTTTACTCCCCATGTGGGAAGAAGGGGCTCAAGAGCACGTCCCTTGGGACAGTCTCATCTGAGCCAGGCAGATATTCGGAGATGGCCTCACCAAGGTAGCATGCCCACTGGAGAGGTTTTCCTTAGGATTATGCATGGGCCAGGAATTTGTATAGGCCACGATTTCTATAATGCCTCCCTGCCTCCACCCATCAACTGAAGAGGGTATCGGATGAATAGCTGGCAGCCTGGTTTCCCTCTACAGCCCTCTGATCCCCAGGGAGCCGGGATGTTACGGGAATTAATCGAACGCCTCCCATCAGGCAGAGCCGATGGAAACGGAGCCGAGCGGATCTGCAGATCTGGCCTGGCCCCCGAGCAACGAGGCAAAGCTCACGGCGGCGGTGCGAGTGCCTTCCATTTTAAGCGAGACAGCAAAGCATCGTGGGTGGCAAAAGAAATGCACCAGTGGCCCAAGCCCTTCGCCCTGCACAGCCCTGCCCTCCACTCCCTTGGAACCAATAGTAAAGCAGGAAGGCTCTCTACCCCGTATTTACACTGGCGAGATTTAACTCCGTACTGGAAACTGCACTGCTCATCCGCATCATAGGCCTGCCCTGGAGCCACGGTTGGGTAGATGAAGTCTTGCTTGGGAGGAGCATTGTTCAGGCATAATCCCATCCCTGAGCTGGAGGGGAGAAAAGACAAAGAATCACTAATGGGAAACTCTTGTAGATGAACAGGAGGGTTGTGACCAGGGGCTGGGAGCGAGTGTCAGCTGAACTGCTAGCAACCCGGAGCTAAGCATTGAGAAGCCTTGCTATATTTGGAGCAAGGGGTGTAAGTGGGGTATGCTTTCCCGAGGTCTCTCAGTACCTCCATGCCCCAGGCCGGGCAGCTGGGAAATGCCAACACTGCCATGAAAATGAAATAAAATGGGGAGCAAATGAACGGTGCCTTTCTGGACTTGGGAAAGGGCTCCCTTTGAGTTTTCAGTGAGGGGCTAAACTACACCGATGGGGCGTAGAGATACTAGACAGAGGGAGTGAGGGATTCAACCTTCTCCTTACCTGACTGACACTAGGGATAGGTCAAACTCTGGACCTGCATTGCAGGCTCCCGCTTAGCTCTGGAGCCGCGTGATTCTGGGGTTTCAGTTCTATGCATTATACAGGCTGAACAGATGAGCTCACTTCACATGGGCCCCCAGGTAGCAGGGAAAAGGTAGGAGAAAGAGTCAGGGAGGTTAGTTTGGGGTCCAAAATATAAGGCCGTGTCTTGGAGAAAGGGACCTGTCTCTCTGTGACATCCCAGATGACGGTGGCCAAATCCAGGTTGGGCAATATACGCTAACTGGGGACCTAAAGCTGGGCACCTAACTCCACGTTTGGGCATTAAGTCCATGTTACAGTGCTGAGCCTTCACCGATCACAGGGCTGTGCATGCACAGAGTGTATGTTTAGGAACCCAAGTCTGGCAACAATGATCTGAAACTCTGGACGGGACTTTCAAATGCCTAAGGGAGTTAGGTGCCCCCTCCCAAAGGCCCTTCTGGGATTCTTTTCCTCTGTCTGCACAATGGAGATTACACTGTCCACCACACAGGACTGTTTCTGGGGTTTGACCAATCTTATTATAGTGTTCTGAGATCTAAGTATTATGGTCCAGATACAGCAAAGCACTTGGAGCACAGGCTTCATTTCAGGGACACAAGCGGTCCCAATGCCCACAAGATCTGAAGCCCTGGCCTAAAGGGTTTGTGTCCTATCGCCAGCACTTTCCACCAGTAAAGAAGCCCTTTGGATACTGGGATTTTTGGACAATGCATGGCTGGATGGAGCAGGTCTAGGGCACTGAGAACTTCTAGCCCTCTTCCTCATGTGCCCGGAGGGAAAAGAAGCAGCTGCCCTTGCAAAGCTCTTTGTCCGGAGTGACTGTAGGGCCACGTAAGTGTAATGAAGAACAATAGCTGGAGGTGCTGAATATGGAAACCCCTCACTCTTCCTGGCCTCTCCTATTTGCCAGGTCTTAATTGGATCATCCAAGTTTTGCAAGAACGATTCCTCCTTGACCCCCCTGCCTTGCAGCCATACCCTTTCCTTAAATTGAAGCCCCTGCCATCACTCCCAGAGCCCTGAGTCCCAAAGCCTTGCAGCAAGTGAGGTCACTGGCACAGGGGAGCATCTCCAGCTTACAGAGTTAAGCGAGGGCGGAGAGAACGTATGGTAAGGGAGCGCACTGTAAATTCACCGCTCTCTGCCAACCCAGCTGAGACCTTGCAGGGTTACATGAGGACAACAGAAGTTGCTGCAACAGGCTCCCAGCGCTGCAGGAGGAATGCGCTTTGCTATGTTGTGGGTGCAGGGGTCACAAGGAGAGGTTTCTGCTGCAGCCAAACATGAGCTGCCAGACCTGGAATTTCACGGCAAGCCCCAGGTCCCGGCCAAGCTCGCTGGAACGGAGGGAAAGCTCAAGGCCTCGGGATCCGTGAATAAGGTTTGCATTTGTAACACTCCTCAACAATTCCAGGGCGAGGGGCTGAATTACCTCCTTTCCAACTGGGCTCCAACCCTGGGGCTGCTCCAAGACGGGACCTGCGCCTGAAGATCCCAACTCACTGTTTGCTCCTCTTTGGCTTATATTTAAGCTGGACCTAGTCTTTTGAGTAGACCCAAGCACCCAGATCCCACCAAAAAAATAAAAGCCCTTTCACAGTTGGTCCAGAGCAGTCCCTTCTTGATGGAAAGACTGAAGATGACACAGAGGGAGACCCAGTCTATGACAGGACAAGTTTCAAAAACAGCTCCGTGGTGTAGGAGTACAGCCCTTCTGAAAGGCCTAGGACTTCCGCTCCTAAATCTCAGTGGCGTCTCTGAACATCTCTTCCCAAGTTGTTTAGGGGCGCCTTAAAATTGATCCTGCAATGGATGGGGAAGCCTGTCTGTACTGCTTGGATAGAGAGAGGAATCCAGTCTCCAGCACACCTTTCCCCACTACATAAACTCCGCTCCCTGCTTCCTGCCTGCCCTGGACTCCTTTCAGACATCCCAAGGAGCCACTGATTTCTTGGTGAAGCTCCTGGAAGTGTTGCTAAGGTCTCCATGCTGTGGGGCAGGGTAAATCAGGAGGTTAGTGTCTTTAGCAGATGATAATGCAAGCAGTGGAAAAAGGGAGGAGGAGGAAGGAGAGCAGGTTCGTGGCTGGGGAGGATCTGGAGGCTGGGAGCCAGGGAACAGATTGTGCATGGGGTGTGTGCATGTGGGGCAATCTCCTGGGCTTTCCCTTCCTTGTAACTCACTAGTGGAGGCTGGAGAAGGATCTCAGCTGTAGGGGAAAGGGAGAGCATGACTAGCGGGGTTTCTTACTCCAGGAAGCTGGTAATATAATCCCTGCTGCACGTGGACCATACAAAGGGGTTGGTCTTCATGGTGATGTGAGCAGCCATGAGCTTGGCTGTTTCCTGCCCACGAGAGCCACAGGTGTTGCCGACCCCATCGTGGTTCATGCCGAATCTGGAGAACATCACAAAAACAACAAAGACATGAGCTGCACTTGATGTCCCTCCTGGGTGTCCTCGGACTGCAACCGGGGAGGCCAGCGTGTGACGGGATATTGGGTCTGGCCCATCTCCGAAGGCTTCGATGCACCCCAAGGGGTACGGCAGTGGTGGACAAACTCTGGCTCAGTGAGGGGAAGCCTTTAGGGTGTCACCATCCAGATGTTGCTGCCCCTTCTGGGAACCTCCTTGTCTTCTGACCTGCCCCCCGGTTGTCCCCAGCCTCCCACCTCACTGCCGTTTCCTGCCCGACGCTCAGGCCAACCATACGATGTTGTGTGTCGGGCAAAAATCCCTTTCTGATCTATGGAAGTGGCAGCTAAAAACCCAGAGCACAAGGCTGGGCTGTTTTTAGCTTAGCCTACCTAAATACACATGATCCCGCTTTTTTTTTTTTTTACTGAGGTGCACAGCTGAGCAGGATTACCTACTGGGTTGAAGACATGTATGAATTATTATTACTTAATATTTAGGTTGAGGCATACTGCATGTGCAGCAACTGGTCTTAACTGGAACTGTTGTGCTAGGTGCTGCACAAACACCATCAGTAAAAGCTCTTGTCCCAAAGAAGGCTAAAATGTCAAGGTACTATTGCTCCTCAGGCTTCAGGGCACAGGACAATTAACAATGAAGGCCAAGGAGAAATTTCCCTTCCATGCGCTATAGTTTGTTCAGATACATTAGGCTTTTTGTCTTACTCTGAAGCTCTGAGCACTGGAAACAGGACATTGGACTGCATGATCCATTTTCTGGCCAGTATGTGCAAGGAAGCAAGACATCAGAGCACAGGCATCGGTGGTGGGATCTGGTAGAGCAGGCGTCTGGGGCCAGCTGGACTTTGATATGATCTGGTTGGGCAAGGATGGGGAATATTGGACTGGACAGACCACTGGTCCAATCTGGCATGGCGGTTTCTGGATCTTTATGATGACATAATGCTCTTTTTTAAAATAGGATTGTAGAGCTTGTTACCAATAAGGATAGCCAAAATAGGCATGTTTTTCCCTTTAAGGGATTCCTAAGGGGACTCTTCAGGGAGCAAAACTCACGTGTGGCCAATCTCATGGGCAATGGTGAAGGCCGTTGCCAGGCCAATGTCCTCATTGATGCTGCAGCTTCTCTCTCGCTCGCACATTCCTCCGACCGGGGCCAGCCCTAGGAAAGGCAGCTGCCGTTAGCATGGGAGGCTGGCTTGGAGAGTTTGCAGATGTGTGCAATGATGCACAGAAAAGGGCTGTTTCAGGGCTCAGCAATGGGCTTAAAGCTCGCTATTTGTTGTGAGCCTTAACCTCGTGTTACTGTCCTGACTTTGCCCACTGATCTCAGTGGGCTTTGAATCAGGCCTCAGGGCAGGATGGGACAGTGGTTTTATGGGCTTTGGCATCTGAGCCTCCCATTACCCTCCGTGCCGCCGGTGAAAGCGCTTGCAGCAAGATGACTGGCAGCTGGAGGAAGGCTTGGAAGTGCCAAGTCTCATCTTAATCCCAGATTGTCTCCACAGAGAGGAAATGGGTCTGGTCACACAAGTGCTGACATTCCCAGGATGGGGTTGGCTCTTCCTGGAACTTGAGAAAGGCCCACACCAAAACCTTGGATCCAAAGCCTGGCTTGAAGAACTGCCTCTAAAGGGCCAGCACTGAGGTCCTATCCAGCTTGCTGCAGTGATACAACGTGCAGATCCCAGAGTTTGGCCCAGGGGCTTTGGTTGGTGCCAGCGCTACTCAGAATCAACCCTGACTCCATTTATCTTGTTCAACAACCCAGAAACATCCCTGAGCTCATGACAGCAAATTCTTCAAGGCCTCTGCACAGAGAATGCACTGTCAGTAGTAGGGGCCAAGCGAGGAAAAAAAAAAAGGCAGGCAAGGCTCAGATGGTATTTTAAGTGATCGGATTCATTGCTATATCGAGAAAACTAAATTCTTCATGTATCTGCAGGGCGAGCACCGCATGGGAGCCAGGAGGGGAAGCTTGTCCAATACACGACCCAACAACCTGCCATCATGCCACCATGGCAGAAAATACTCTAGTGATGAGGCAGGAGACCACCAGCCACAGCCCATGCAATTCTGGACCACCTTGCTAGACACCTAACCTCTGAAACTGGCCTTGAGATCTACTGATGTTGAGATCACTGCTTGAGATCACTGGTGCACTACATGGGAGCAACGTATGATGACCACCACAGATTCTGGAGCGGGACGACCACGTACCTAAAGTGCCACACGGCTTATTCTTGTAGATGCAAATATCATACCTGAAAGAAAAGAGAAAAAAAAAAAAAAAAAGAAAGAGGCATCAGCAAGCCCCAAAGCCTGTGTAGTCTGGGAAAGCGCCCTTTCGTTAGATGGTCTGGTTTCCTCCCAGAGGAAAGCATCGTTATTTGCTAACTGCAAAAGCGGCTTAACCTCCATGGAGTTTTTGCCTGGGGCTGGTGAGTACAGGCTTTTCAGATATATTTATAGTCGTGCAGCTGTAAGTACTGTGCCAGTATTATCTAGGGAGTTTTGGTCATCCCAGGATTCATAGCACGGGGCTTTGAGTGGGCAGGAGATCCTGGGCACTACATGCCAGAAAGCTGCCTCCAGAAGGAACAGCCCCTTCTTGTTTCACTCAACAAAACAATGCGGAGATGGAAAGAAAGAAAGAAGCTACCAAGCAGCCAGTGATATAGCTGGCCAACCACAATGCCTCACTCCAGCTATACCACATATTACCCATGGTGCTTTGCTCCCCAGCCTATGCCTCTCCCTAGGAGGCTTCTGAATAGCCCCCATCATATCAGGGTCCAAGAGCCTCACATACATTAATGGTCTTATCATCATTACTTTTCCGTGTGCCCCATTTTACAGATGGGAAAACTGATGCGAGGCTAACACTTTAAAGATCATTATCTCAGTTAACCAGGTTTTGGTGGGCCACTTGACAAAGAGGATAGCTACAATCATGGCCACTTTTGACTATTTTACACCAGCCAAGATCTGCTGAGATGCCTGGCAACCATTGCAGTACCAGAGGAGCTGGCAGCAGGGAGCAGCGTGTTTGCCCTATGGAGGCCTGGTTGTCTAGTCTGCCTCCCCCATTAGTCAGGCTGAGCTCAAATCCAGAGGTCATCAAGGCATGGTGAGTAAAAGTGGGAGATCTTTATCAGCCAAAATTTTTTTCTGACAAAAGAGATGCAGATTTGATGACACCAAAGGTGTTCAGGAACCCAATTTGGCTTCAACAAAAATATTCCAGTGAAAGATTAAAAAACCCCCAGATTCCAAAAAACCACAATGAAGTTGAAATGTTTCATTTCAACACAGTCAAAAGGACATTTTTCAATTTTCTGTTTAAAAATGTCCTTTTGTTTTGAACTTCCCTTCAATTTTATTTTTAAAAAAGAGCCATTAGCACCATTTGACTATGAACCTGGGAGGAAACTTTCTTTGGTTTCAAAGGAAATCAAAGGAAAATTTGAAATCAAAAATTTGAAATCAAAGGAAACATTTCCTTTGACCTGGGAGGAAACTTTCTTTGATTTCCCACCTTGCTGCAAATAGTAAAAATGCTTTGTTTTCAGCTGCTCTGGACCAATTTCTTTTAATTTTTCAAAGCTGGCCCGAGCTAAAGAATCATATATTCACAGGGCCCGAATGGCGGGGAATAAATCTTCCCGGGGGATTTTCTTACTTGAGGCACAGGGCGATACAGAGAGATATCAAAGAGAGCCCTCAACTGAAGCTGGAGACAGGAAGACACATGCGGGTTGGCTCCACATCTAAAATTTGTGACTTGGGCCCTTGCTTAATTAAGGGCTTGTCTACAGAACAACAGAAGTCCTGCCAAGAGACTGCATTTTTGGGGTCACTTCGGGTATGTCTACACCACGTCCCCTCTCCTTGGTGGGCTTAGGAGTGACTGCAGGGGCCGTCTCCAAGCAGCTTCACTGCTGCCTTTTGTGGGGTTTAGTGTGCAAGTAGGGCTGGCTGGGGAGCATCCCTCACACGATGGGAAACGTTCCAGTTTTAAAGGGTGTGTCATATTGAAATGCACTTTACCATTATTTAAAAAGCTCGGGTGAAAAGCATGACAAAAAGCAAAATGGAGTTTCTTTGCCTTTGCTAGTCAATGAAAAATTTCACAAGATCTAGCCCTGGGTTGACCCAGAATAGGGTGTTTTTCCTCCCAGCTTCCCAGTTCAGCTGACACACCAAAATAGGAGTTATTTACACAGCTTTAGTTACTGGCACATAAAGATTAAAGGACAGCAATCAGGGAAACTCCAGTCCCCAAATGAGATGCAGCCCGCTCTACAGTGGGACGCAGCAGCTGTTTCAGGCTCGCTAGGCAACAGCTAAGGCCACAGAGCGAAGTTCGGGTTCAATCCGAATACTTGCCCCCAACGCCCACGTCCCTTTCTTTGCCCCTTCCCTGTCACACCCACCCAAACATTTGTTTCTTTGTCATGATGATCCGTACCATCGGATGCTAAAGCTCACGCGGGCAGTGCATCTCTAGCTGGAATAGCCCAGGGTGCTGCCAGCTATCAGCAGGGTACCAGGAGCGAGTGCAAAGGTGGGGCTGGATTGAGATGCACAAGCTGTGCGGGATACAAAGGCCAGGAGTAAAACAGCAGGTGTGGTGCTGGTCAGGGCTTAGATGCATATGAAACATGCAAAGATAATTAACAAGGATTGATGAAGATCGTTAGCCGGGATTGAGCCCCGCGGAAGAAGTTTGTGCATCTGCCTGGGTTGTGAATGGGCCCAGGTGCCGTCATTAAGCTTCTCGCAGCCCGTGAAACTTATAGCTGTAGCGGGTTAAGAGCAATGTTCCTAGTAAAGGGCTCCTGGCCTTTTGGCCTCTTGCTCGCTGCAGACCCCCTCACCCCCTACCAGGGAACCGAGCCAGTGAAAAGCATTTGTTGCTTTGTTTCGAGCCGACTCCATGCAACCCTTCTGAGGTTGTGATTTGACACGTCCCTGCAAGAGCAAAAAGCCCACAGCTCAGCAAGATGTTATCGGGAGACGGGGAATTTATTAGAGACAGGGCCGGATGTGCCCCTTCCAAGGCCTGGCGCAGGAGGAGCGCGGGGCCGAGGAGTTGCTTAGGGTTAGTTCAAACATCTGGTGGGAAGCCGAGGAATTCGGAGTCAGCGTTTGTACACCACAAGCGCGGGGCGAGGGAAGGGAAAACAGACGCTGCAGTCCTGGAAGGGTGAAGCCAAGGCCGACGGGGCCTTTTGCTGGCTCCTCCCTCCACCCTGTAAAAATTTCACAAGCTCTTCTGACATGAGCCAGGCTCCGTGCAGCTCCTGCAGCTGAAGGGAACTGGAGCGAGCGCGCAGCGTGCGGGGAAGCCAAAGGGAGCCAGCTCCCACTTGGAGACTCCCTCGTCTGCTGCTTGAATTTTACAGCCTCCCCCTTTTCCTCAAGAGGGGAAAAAAGGTGCAAAGCAGAGCCATGCTGACGACTCCCGGAGGCCTCCGCGCCTCCGTTACAACACAACGCTCACGTGCTCAACGAAAGGCTCAATCCGGCGGAGGGCCGGTGTCGTGCAGCCGTGCCAGCGCCCTTTAAATCTCCCCGCCAGCACCAGGGTCGTTCCAGTCTTGGGCCCCAAATGGTTCTTCCAGTTCCCATCCCTTGGTGCGACCCCGTCCAATGCACTCTGCTGTTTGCATCCTGTGTAAGTCCCATATCTGCACTGTCAGCATACTTTCACAGGCAGGCCAGGCCGGCCCCAGCGCAGGAATGCACTTGAGCCCGTGCTTATATCTCACTGATTTTGATACACAGGGATGTGCTGATGCTCAAAGAACTGCATGGTGCACGGCGCCTGTTCTCTACCCGACTCTCTCTGCCTGTTGCTGCAACTTAATTGCATTGGTTCCCTCCTCCGCGCGCAGCACAGCACTCGCCGTCACGCAAGCCGCTCTCATTTGCCTCCTTTCAAGAGTCTAGCGCTGATGGCACATGCATTTGCAAGTCTGGGTTAAGTGTTCAACGCAGCGTTAGCTCAGACCATTGACACCCGGGGTAGCCAAGTCCTGGAGTGCAAACCATGCTTGAGTTACTGGTTCCTCATGGGCATCCCCAAGGACTTCAGGGGGGTGGATATATTGTGCGTTTGCCGGTGGAACGATAAACCGAGCCAGTTTATGAGTCTTTTCCAGTAACATGCAGGAGAATGCGTTTGTCTTTCTGGGCCTCCAAGGGGAGTTGTGAGAAAGCACTGGAGGTATTTTAGTCTGCGTCCTCCCTGCGACGTGTGCGGCTGAGTTACCAGCCTGGGGGCAAACCCCACACAGGCTGCAGCCCCAGCTGGACTGACCCACGTGAATTTAAAGCACCACCATAGCCGGGTGAGAGGGTTTTGTGTATGAATGGGGATGTGGGGTGGGGAGACTTGGGGGACGCACCTACATAAGAGCCCCAGGTAACTCTTCAGCACACGCATGCTCAGAGAGCAGCGGGGGCCTTACCTGGTGATCAGCACTGCCGTGTCGTGGCTGGCGATGCCGTTCTCAGGGATAGCATTTCCATTGCCGTTCCGGTTCACGATTGATTTCTGCCACTTGCAGAAGCTGTCCAGGGACTTCCCGGCGTGGTGGTTAATCTCCAAAGTGGGCTGGAAGGAAAGCAGTCCCATTATGTCCCCAAAGAGGCCACGACATGGTGAACCGGGAATACCTTCTCCCAGATCAGCCGGAGATCCACTTCCCTCTCCCATTGAGCAAGGCGGTGCGGGAGGAATCAAGACCACAGAGACACTGTGGTGCGTTCAGCTGTGGCTGGTGGATCCTGGGTTGCTTCTTTACACAGCAGGTCCCTTTTCTCTAAGGGGACTCGGTACATTTAGCAAGTCAGCAAGCATCTTGCACCCGGGAGAGCCTGCTCTGTGGAGCAGCGCACTGGGCTCTGCCTAGACGCTCGACTTGGTTATGCCTGGGCTGCTCAGCCACGGCTTCGTGCTTTAACATGCAGGGCTACAACACGCTCAGAAGTGTGACGGAAGAACCGCCATGCTGTTCAGGTGTGCTGGGCTGGCAAAGACCCAGAAGCTCCCCCCAAATTTTACCTGATCCTCGGTGAGAAGGATTAGTCGGGTCACGAGAATATTGACAATATTGCCCAGACTCGAGTCCTGGAAAAGTTTGGCAACCTGACCTCCAAGAAACAAGAAAAGACGAGTCTTAAAAATGAGCTCGCTGTCACTGAGACGATGCAGCGGCGGGTGGGGGGCGCCTGGGTGGGTGCACACTGCTGCCCTTTGCTGCAGGACATCCGCGGGCATTGGTTTTTAGGGGTCTTGGCCCCATCGTGTTGAACACAGAGATAAACACTGTCCAGAAATGGAGTCTGGATTTGGATTTCACATCTCTCCAACAGCAAGGAGCATTCAGTTTGGGGGTCCTGCTTTTGGCCTGACTCTAACAGAAAGTGCTAAACAGTACCTAGATCTCCTTCTTACGCCCAGAGGGCAAAGGCTTTTGGCTTTGGAGCTGCACTGTGTGTCAGTTATGGAGACAAAGCGGGCAGGACTTTGCCATGCATTGGCAGCTCCATCACAGCTGCCCTTGTCAGCCTGTTTGAGGAAGTTAAACAGTAGGAAAGTGAGAAAGAAGTGAGTAATGGTGTCTCAGCTTCCAGTTGCCGCAGAGCGAGGGCATACACTTGGGCTGTTACTGCGCAACGGTAAAGCTGCACACCCGTCTACCTGGTGGTAAGTTGTTCAGATGCCTAAAACGTTGGGTCTGAGTTTTGCAGATGACTATGTACGTGGGCCAGAAATGACACGGTCTCTTAGGCCAAATACAGGCATTACACTTTTAGACAGTCCACCTTGGGTTTTTTGAACGTCTGTACCAAACCTTAAAAGTTTTTCCAACATTATGAACGCTTTATACCGTGTGCAACTGTTGATACATGGATTATTTTAAAATCTGGCCCCTGCCTTGAAAATCCAAACAGAACGAGCCCTTCACTCTAGTTAAATGGGTGGGGAAAAGAGGGCTTTCATATATCCGTGGATGCCTTCCTAGCCTGTCTCACCTCACAAGACTCAGCACAGCTGGAGCGGACTCCCTGTCTCTAGCTTGGGATCCCATCTCCAACAGTAACCCAATCCCAGTGTTGCAGAGGAAGTCCTAACTGCTCTGTAACCTAGAGAAAAGGGCAGCACCATTTGGAGGGATGGGATTTACTCCTTCCTAATTTTTATGGTGAGCAGTTTGCGCCCTGCATCATGAGAGCAGATTGCTATTGCGTTTTACCATATGGGGACCAAGTGGCTAAGCAGCAGCTCTGCAGAAAAGACGCTGGAGGTTACAATGGACAATAAGCTGAACAGGAGCCAGCGGTGTCCCCTTGTCGTAAAGAAGGCTAATGGCATCCTGGGCTGCATCAGTAGGAGCGTTGGCAGCAGATCAAGGGAAGTGATTTTCCCCCCTCTACTTGGCACCGGGGAGGCCACATCTGGAGTCCTGTGTCCAGTTTTGGGCCCCCCACTACAGAAAGGATGTGGACAAGTTGGAGAGTCCAATGGAGGGCAATCAAAATGCTTAGGGAGCTGGGGGACATGACTTACGGGAAGAGGCTGAAGGAACTGGACGTATTTATTTTGGAGAAGAGAAGACGGAGGGGGGATTTAATAGCAGCCTTCACCTCCCTGCATGGGGGGTTGCAAAGAGGACGGAGCTGGGCTGGTCTCAGTGGGGGCACATGACAGAGCAAGGAGCAACGGGCTCAAGTTGCAGCAAGGGAGGTTTAGGTTGGATATTAGGAAAAACTCTCTCATGAGGAGGGTAGTAAAACCCTGGAACAGGCTACCCAGCGAGGGTGCGGACTCTCCATCCTTGGAGGTTTAAGACCTGGCTAGACAAAGCCTCGTCTGGGATGATGTAGCTGGGGCTAGCCCTGCGTTGAGCAGGGGTTGGACTAGATATGACCTCCTGAGGTCCCTTCCACCCTCATTTTCTCTGACTATGATTCTACGTTTATCTGTTTCCCTACCCGATTTGCAATGCCGATCAGAAGAGATCATTTGCAAGGCTGTTCAAAGGCTCTCTCCTCTCGCAGCAGATCTGGCACGTAGTAGGGCCATCTGAGGCCAGCTTCTGCCACTCTTACTTGAGTGCATTGGCAACCGACTCCATGCTCCAGCCCACTGTGATTCTCCCTCCCCAGAAAATAAGCAAGCAGGTTTGGGGGCGTTATGTTTAGGTCAGTTTGGGCCCTGCTCCAAATCAAGCCGACCGCGAAGACAGGTAACCTGCCTTGATCTGCCGCTGTTTCTTCAGGGCATGCAGGGGCAGGTCCCTACGCGTGGTGCTCTTCACTGTCTCCTTTTCCCTCGAAGAAAGCAAACTTCCCCACCCACCGTGCTGCGGGAATCCCTTAGAGGCTCCCCTGCTATACACCTCAAGCAGGACTGTGATGTGGGTATAACACTTACAATATTCATGATGGCCAGGATATACTGCTCTATGTCCCGCCGCCCATGGTAGCCCACCATCATTTTATCAGCCACCACTAGGGTCTCCACGTAGCGCTCGGTGCTGACTGATCTCTTCAGGGGCAGCTGGCCTCGCTGGCTGTGGTTGCTTGATGGCTTCAGCGGGGAGGGCTTTAGTGTTCTCAGCCACCAGTGTCTTCCTTTCCAGGGCTTCTCATCTGGGGAAAGAAAGGCACTTTAAGGCTTATATACTGCCCCAAAATACCATATTGAGAGTGTTTTTTCGTATTAGGAAAGTGAAGCGCGAGAGCATTGGCTGCAGCCAGGTACAAGGTGCATAACACCTGTCAAAGGCTCCTCACCTGTACCACCGTGCTGAGCCCCAGGTCCCTTGGCTCCCCCAACCCCAAGCTCAGGTCCGCCTCTTCTCCTTCACGCCAGCCTGCAGCCCCCTTTGCTGTCTCTGGGCTCCCCCCCACAACTCCCGCAACACAGCCGAGTCCTTACCTGCGGCACCTTTCGCTGCTCCAGCCGTCTCCGCCCTCCCCCTATGGCTCTTCCACTTAGAAAGCATGCGAACATGCCGTGGAAACAAAGCCGTTGCAAATCATCCCCCCCACTTTCTTCATCTTCCACCCCTAAATACAGGATTTGGGCTTTTGGCTTCAGCAGCGGCTGCAACCTCCAAACCAGGGGTCAGCGATAGTTTTGGGCGGAGTTGCCAAAAACACCCGTGACCTCGACTTGGCAGATGTTGGAGTGCCGGGGGCAGATGGTGGGGGAGCCCCCAGGGGCCCGATCCTTGTAGTGGGCCCTTCCCTGCCGTCCACCCCGAGGCACGTGTGCCAAGCAGAAAGCATTCAAGTGCTGCACTGTGGTTCCCCACCTCTGCCCTACACTCACAGTAGGAGGATGGAGGACTTCGCTTCAGCCTGGACTGATAAACCGAGCTGCTTCAGCTCAAGAGCCTGTCTCCAAAGAGAGTTGGCCCCGCTGAGCATACTCCTTCCCTACTGCCATGCTTTGCCCAGCACAGCGGCACTGCGGGAGGAGCATCCCGAGCGCTGGGAACTGTAGCGCACCGGAAGCTGGGGGTCCCTCTGAAGCTATCTTGGTAGGAAACCAGAGGCAGAGATGAATCCGTGCCCCTCTACTATGGTGCGGTGATAAAACTGAAACATCCTCCTGGGCAGGATGGGGGCGGTGGGCTTAATCTGGGGATGTAGGAAAGGTGATTGAATCCGACCTCGTGGAGCTCAGACAAGGCCACTTGGCTTGCCCAGGGAGAGCTTGTGGTCTGCTGCCCGCAGAGAAGGGGGATTTTTGGGGAGGTCAGGACAGGTCAAGACTGTGGGGCGACAGGGGGGGATGTCACTGCCGAGGCCAGTTGCACTGTGGTTGTTCTGAACTGTATTTGGCCTGTGGCTCCTGCTCCGTGGTCTTTGCTTTCCAAGAAACAATTGGGAACAGACTCGCTTTCGTCTGGAAGCTGGGGAATGTGGCAAAGAGTCAGCACAAGGGGAGTCTGCTGGCTGCCTTGCGTAACATGACTTTGGGAGCCACGGTGGGAGGAGCGGGGCCAGGAAAATCCAGGTCGTCTCCTGACGCTCTGGCGGGAGCAGGAGGGATGCAGCCCGCCTCACTCCCCGCCGGCGCTGCCACAAAGGTGACGCTATTCCTAGAAGCACCATCCCTCGCAGCCGTGCTTCTACGCTGGCTCACGTGTCACGGGCTTTACAACCTCAGGATCAAATGTATCCTGCAGGGACACACAAACCAGGCAAGGACTCGGGGCAGTTGGGAGCACCCTCCTCTCTGCATCCTCTGATCCTGACCGTAAAACA
Source organism: Crocodylus porosus (assembly GCF_001723895.1). Classification (NCBI taxonomy): domain Eukaryota; kingdom Metazoa; phylum Chordata; order Crocodylia; family Crocodylidae; genus Crocodylus; species Crocodylus porosus. The sequence continues at coordinate 2,624,625 of NW_017728905.1, read as the reverse complement.
CCAGCCTCCCTCCCTTCCTTTACTAGCTTCCTTTCCAGAGGTCAGTGGGAGCCTTTGGGTGGCTATACACATGCTCTGGCACACTCTAATTACAACACATCGGCACAGACTCGATTCATTGTGCCTCACTGTCACGTGTAGTATAGTAAGCGTCCACGTGGTGGCAGGGGCGCTTTAGCTGAAATTGTCAGATGAGCTTTAGTTAAAATGCCCCCGCTGCCATTTCCCCATGCGGGGTGGTTGATACACGTGACGCTGCAACGTTTTAATTCGAGCGGCTATTTGGGAGCTGCTCTAATTAAAACGCCTCCACCCTGGCGCATGTGTATAGGCACGCGTTGTCACTAAAGGAAGTGACATGCTTCGTCGGTGCAACTTGCTAGATGGGGAGATTTTACTCATGGAAAAGAAGTCCGAAATCCTACAGACACGCAAGCCCTCTCAGGCCCTGGACTGCCACCTTGCTGCATGCCACAGACAGCAGCTCTGTCTGCTTCCACTTGTGTTAAGATTTTCTACTGTCAGCACAGGCACATTGAAACACCTGAGCAATAATTCCTTGCAGCGTGCACACATGCACGCACGCACGCACTACGTACTATATTTTTCTTAACTATTTACCGCCCCGTCTGATAATCTGCAATATATATTTCCTCACAGCACCCTTGTGAGACACAGCGTTTGCAAGCACTTTGTAGCAAGGAGCAGGTATGTGTCTCCTGCCTCTGCTACTGTGCATGGGATGGGGCTAGAAGTGTAGCCCAAGCACCATCTCAAAGAAAGGAGGAGACGACCCTGTTCGGCAGCCCAGCCAGGACTGAAGGCCCTGCATTTGGCAAGGACACTTTTCCTGGCACCCGCTGGGTCATGCAGAGGGTGGGGAGGCAACGTTTCTGGGGGAGCCTAGACTTAACTTCTTCTAGGACAAGGATAAGTAGGTGAAGGGGAGGAGATGAATGAGAGAAAACAGAAGGGGAAAGCAGAAGCTTCCAAGTGGAAGGATAAGGGGAAGGCAAAGACATCATTGCTTTGCTTGAAATATCTCTGGCAGCCCACAGCAATTCCTCAAAAGAAACTGCTGTCGTCTCACATAAATGTCTCCCGCATTGTAACCCTCCAGCAACATGCTTTCCACCCGGGCATCCACTGCAGGGCCTGGCGGCCAGGACACCAGGCAGGAAATCCAGAATGAAGCGTAAATCTCCAGACCGAACGTGTGCCGGGCCTCGGGGTCATCCCACACGGGGAACAGAGGGCAAAATCATCATTCCCTGCCGGCTGCGGAAGAGCTGGGGGAGAAAGGGCACGCGCGCACCATCTGCACGTGTGCCTGCGTTCCCCTGCACATGGTGCGCTCCTACCGAAAGCCAGGACAAACTCATCACCGTAGGCACACAGCTACCACGACTCGGCCCATGACAGAGAGGTGCACCCACAAAAAGTAATTCCCCTGGGGCTCCCTCCCCATTCAATAAGGCACCCTGCCCACAGCCTCTCACCTACGTATGTACAATACCTTCCTTCGTGTACTCCTGCCTCTCACACAACCTCCGTCTGCAGAGACTTGCCTAGCACAGAGCCTCCTGTTCTGGTACATCGCTCAACCGTGCGCACACCCACCCATAGGAACACCCCCCCACACACACACACACCCCCCTCTTGTTCTGAGATACCTCCCAGCCCCGTACACGTTCACCAAAAATCACTGTAGAATAAAGACAGCCCTGCTATACAGTATCCAGCCGCATACCAACTTTTACCAAATGCACAGTGCCCTCAGATAGACACAGTCCGGGCACAGAAAGACTCCAGCACAGTCATGGCACGTGCAGCACCGACAGATCTGCAAGCTCCCATCTCTAGCCATCAAGACCCACATGTAAGGCACACATTGAAGGGGGTGCTTGAACACAAAGTTTGGGAATACATGGGTTATAAACCGATTTTCACATTCACCGAAACAACATTTTTCTCCATCTTTCTGGAGGGAAAGACAGAAGAGAAAATGGTATCTGTTCCATCACTACCAACTATATATATAGATATATCTACCACCAGCTATATCTACATCTATATTATATCTATATCTATATATAGCTATCTATAGATATATCTATATATAGATCTATATCGATAGATCTATATATCGATATAGATCTATATAGATATATCTATATATCTATATCTATGTATAGCGAGCGAGAGATAGAGAGAGAGATATAGGTATAGATATATAGATACATTAATCACATGCACAAGCAGTATGTTAAAAGAACATTATTAACATTGCAAAGTCAAGCTCTCAAATCTGGGAGATGTCAGGATTAAGAAAACCCGTGCAAATCTTAAATTTGCCCCTTTTGTGTATGCGGGTTATGCTTCAGTCTTTGATTGCCTTTGATCACATACTATGTGTTCGACACAACCTTTGTTTCATTCAGTGCTCAATTAATAAACAGCTGTTCCACATTGCATCTTCCTCACTCAGCATGTGTCCCCAAGCCTCGCTTCCTGCTCACTATTCCAACCCTGCTCCAAAAGGAGCATTATTCATTTCCTCCGAATTATTAGTTTTGCTGTGATGCTCATAACTAGAGTATCCCAGAGCCTTGCAAACACAAATTAATTTATTTTCATAGCGATATGAAGAGTCCATGTCCTCATTTTGCAGATGGAGAATTGAGGCACAAAAACACTAGACTCTAAATGGTCACTGATTTGGGGCGCCAACATGGGAAACCTAAGGGGTGTAGTGACAGAAAGGGGTAAGGCAGCTTGCTACAGCTCTGGAGATGTGAGTTAAAGTCCTGCCCTGGACTCATGCCAAATGACCCAGCTGTAAATGGGTACTCCTTGCTCCTTCGGGCTGGAGCATCAAAGGCAGCTGGCCACATCACTCCTTGGTGTGCTGTGGGCTACAAAAACTGGTATGCGTTAACCACAATCTTCAGCAGTCCCTCGCCATTGAGGATGATTGCCTTCCATGACTGCCTTATCTGTGGGTCTGAAGATGGCTGGCGAGGCTGACCTGGGCTTGACAGGCTCTGCTGCAACTTGGGCACATGTTACTGTGTGCGGTGGGAGGCCCTGAGTTTTTGATTTGGGCTGTGATGTGCTGTTTCTGTCACTCCCGGGTTTCCGTCTCGTGTTGTCACTGTAAGGTTTCAAAGTCCTGAGATCCTTGCAGCAGACTCTTTCTCCTTTTGGGGTGGTCTGGGCTGATAGCCTCCCATGAGTTGATGTTGATGTTGCATTTTTTCCAAGCTCGCCTTGAGGACATCCTTGAAGCACTTTCTCTGCCCTCCTCTCGAGCGTACGCCTTAATTGAGCTGTGAGAAGAAACCTTGCTTTAGGAATCTGGAGTCAGACAGCTGCATGGGTGTCAGACATCCGGACAATGGGAGACTGTTGGTAGCACTTGAGGTGCTTTGAAGTCCATTGTCACCAGTGTCCGTGAAGAGATGCTTGGATTTTTTACTGGGAAACATCAAGACTGGTTTGATGAGAATGAAGGGAAGACCCAAGAGTTAATCAGCTGCAAGCGCAAGGCCTTTTGTGCTTGGCAGAAGGACATCAACTCCCAACAAGCCCAGGCAGAGGTCCAAAGGAGGACCTGCAATATGAAGAATAGCTGGTGGGAAGACAAGGTGAAGGAGATTCAACATCTTGCTGACATCCACGCTATGCATGGGTTTTTTTTCAGTGTCAACAAAGCCATCTACCATCCGAGCACCCAGGGACCAACCCTCTTGAGACCTAAGGACGGAGGAGATCTGATCAAGGACAGGGGACCCACCAACTCCGTTAGAAGGAGCATTTTCAAGACCTTCTCAATTGAGACTCGGTTGTTGACAAGGGAGCTCTTAATTCCATCCCGCAACACCCAGTCCGAGACAATCTCAAAATCCCTCCCGCCCTTGATAAGGTTAACCACAACAGGCTGCTAGGCTCAGGAGGACCTCAGACTTGATGTGATAAGAACCTGACTTCTCAGAGCACATAGCATTATGCAGCGCTATCTATGTTCAGACCACTCATTAGCTTGAGTGCTCAGCTCTTCTGCAAATCAGCCACCAGGATCTTAAGTCGGAAATGTGGAAAACGCAATTAGTAATCAACCATGAAACACTTTAAGTGACTTGCCCAGCATCGAATGGGAGCTCTGTGGCAGAGGCAGGGGCTGAATCCAGTTCTCCAGGGTAGCATTCAACCACCCTAACCATTCATTGTCCTTTCTCTTTCGGCAGCCTCTATCGCTTTCACTACACAACTCCTGTGCACTGAATGAGACGGGGTTCTCTGGGAAAAACAGCATGTGATCATGCAATTAAAGGCTGTAACATAACTCATATATAGTGGCATACTACTGATACCCCACAAGTCACTAGCAAGACCAAAACTGTTAGCAAGACCACAAGCCTGTGCTCCTTGAGCTATTGGAGCACCTCCGAGCGAGGTATTACCTTTGGGATGTGTTCTAATCAATAGATGGGGACAAAATGCTATCGTTAAAATAGTTAAATAGTTAAAATAGTCAAAATGCTATAGCCTGGGTTAAAAAGGTTTTCAGAAGCAGCCTTCTTGACTTCTTCGATTTATACCCTTGAACAACCTGGGCAATGCCAGGTTCTCATAGGGAGGATATAAATTTGGCTCGAATGCGGAGCTGCTTCTTGCTACAAGGGGCAGCAAAGAGCTGAGGATTTGGGTCTACATGGAACTGAATTCCCAGCTTGCACCGGAGAGAATCGGAGTCACTGGCACAAATACCTAACACGCCACAGGCTGCATCCATGTGTGAGTACTGGAGAGACGATCGCTTGTACACGACGTGCGGGCTTCCCTCGCCCTCGTTCCCTGTGCTGACGTTGGCTCCTAGGCTCAGCGGCTCAATGAAATACTCCTCTTCATCTGCGACTATCACCCCACGCTGCAAAAGGAAAGGTCGGGGGAATAAAAGGAAAAGAGGAGAGAAGTAAGGTGATATGTCCCATGTGTAAAATTCCCTGCCGGTTCCCTTCCCCCCATTAGATAAACTGGGCAAGAAAGGTCTGCTGCCACGGCAGACACGTAACAATGCACATTATTAATTCATATTGAGCCCTCTATATACTGCAAAAGATTATTAAAGGGCCTCAGTGTAAATGAGAACTGGGCCTTGAAAGCACAAATTCTGATTAGCCCCGACACAGATGAGTTTTATGCATGTGCATGCGGGCACGCCCGCATGCACACAGGGATCCACATGCACACACGTGCAAGCACACGCACACATGCACATTAGTAGACTGAACGGACCCGAGGGAACAGAGCTGGGTGCAGAATTAACACACACAAAAAATTCAATTTGGTAAATTTAGCTCTCTCAATGCTTTCCGAGTGAGCGATGAACAGAGCTGCGGAGGCTCTCTGTTGACCTGCGAGCAGCCATTTGCAAAACAGCAGCTGTAAAATATTATTGCGGAGATTTGTTAGCACTTTACACACATGCTGCACTGGTAGAGGGCAAGAGAAGAAGCAGGGCAATGGGGACCCTATTGCTTTGATTTTTACACTTTGTTATTCCTAATTGTATGAGAAATGGTTTGTGTGAACAAATTTCATCCCAGGACTATTTGTTAGCTGAGTGGGTTGAACAGCTTCACACAGAGGAGATTTTTTCCAGAAGTTAGTCCCATTTTTGATTAGCAAATCATTCCCACCCCAAACCCCTTATTCAACAGCGCTCGCACAGTGGGTTTGACCAAATCCAGCCAGCTCATTAGGCTCATTAGGCGTTCTCTTTGCCCCTTCGTTATGCACGTTGCGTGATCAGCCCCCTGCGTGGCATGGTAGTTGCTTCTGCAGTGCATCCTAATTCCATAACCGAACGCTTTAGAACGGGAGGATAATGAGTGACATGCAATGACCTTTCATAATGAATTTGCAGACAGCTAATCATTCCCGATCAATGACGTGAACTTCTGGGGATTAATGAGCATTTCTGTGAATGTGCAGTGATCCTTCACGCACAAATGGACATATGCCCACGTAGGTCAGAGCGAGCTGAACCTGGTGCTTGCGATTGTCGTGGACACTCAACGCCAATAGGACACTCAACATCGTGGATGCTCCACATCATCCTTTGACAATCCCAGCCTTTACTTGCAAACTTATCAATGTGCAATTTCCTAGTCAATCAGCTCTGCTCACCAGTGGAGGCTTAGGGGACTGTGGGATTATGTCAGGGGTAGGCAATTATTTTGGGCGGAGGGCTGCTTACCTAGTTTTGGCAAGCCATCGAGGGCTGCATGCCAGGCAACCAGGGGCAGATAAATATTAATTTTCTAATTTTTTAGGGGCCCCGCAGGCCAGATGCAATGGCCTGGTGGGCCGCATCTGGCCCCAGGCCGCATTTTGCCCACCCCTGGATTATGTGTATTTGCTGTGAGCATTATGTTCAGTATTATTCAGTTATTACTCCTAGGTGTGATACAGCATTTTTACATGCATTTAAATATACCAGGTAATATACTTAGGGACTTTGAAGATCCCAAGAGGCAGGCACCTATCAGCAGCTTCATACACCCAAATAGCTTTAAAAATCCAGCCCAATTTCCTTCAGTAATCCAATGGAAGAGATGGGATTATAACCCAAGTCTAAGGCCACTGCTTTAACTGCTCAGCTCTGCTGCCACAATTTACTACATTAAGTGGTTGGCATAGCCTGTATCACCTACTTCCTCCTGAAGTTGAGTTGGTCTAATAAAAGACTGTGAGTTGGTCCAAAAGACTTTGCGTTGGTCCAGTAAAAGATATCAGATTTACCCAAGGGACCGTGTCTGCCTATGTCCTTAGACCAACATGGCTACAACCTGCACCCCTCCTTCCTTCTGTATTTTTTTCCCTTTGGCTGAACATCTCTCAGCTCTCTAACTTGCTAGAAATGGCTGTGCATGTGAAACGCGGATCTTAACAACATCCACAAGAAGCAGTGGAAAAGAGTGGGGAGACCTGGGCCTGATCAAAATTTGCCTCCGAACCAGGAGAAGTTTGCAAATACTTTTCCCTACATACCACTAAGCTCCAGTTCTGCCTACTGCCCCAGGTGATCTACCAGGGTCCTCCAAGGTCTGTAGGAGAAACCCTATCCAAGGTACATACCTACCTGCCCCATATTAATGTAATACCTGAGCACCTCAACGCTCCTACTGAATCTATTCTCATACAACGGCAGTGAGGTAAGGCAGTGCTATTCCTCCCATTTTACAGTTGGGTAGTGGAGTGACAGTAAGACAAAGTGACTTGGTTACAGGGACAGGGAAGAGAGCAAGAACTGGGTACTCTGAATACCAGGGTAGCACCCTAACCACTGAACCATCCTTCCTCTCCAGCCCAGGCACTGAAGCACAGCCCTGAGAACAGAGGCATCTGTTACAAGCTCTGCCACGGCTTGGCCTTCAGCAAGGCGCGTCACCCCTTTGTCCCTAAGCTTTCTCCTCTTTAAAAGGGGAAGAACAATACTGAGCTGCCTGGGCAATGAAAATGCCTCGAGAACATCCTGCAATGCTTGTTTGGAAGGTGCACTCTCACGAAAAGTGCTGTTGCTGAGCGAGTGGGGCGAGCCTTTTTTAGGGGTCAAAGCTGCCTCCTTAATAGGTCTTTCTCTGTCTCCTTCCCCACCCTCCCGCCCCACTAGGAAAGCTGAATCAGGGCAGTGTGCGCCCTGTGAAGTCCCCATCTCCACAGAGTGCCGGGGGATTTCCTTCTGCACCAAGCTCTGTTGCTCTTGGCCCAGCTCCACCGTTTCAAACACAAGCGAGGTAGTGTGAGGTTAGCCTGGCAAGGACTCCGACGGAAAGCCGAGTGTCGGCCTGCGAAGCCAGCTGGCTGCCGGCTTTGTGGGACGGGGAGAAGGAGGTCACCGCCGGCTTATGGCAGAGCAGCAGGAAGGGAGAGCGTGGCCGTGCTGCTAGAGACAGGTCGTTCCCTCTGTCTAGGGATTCCTCTCTGGCTCTTTGCAGGGCTGTCACCTCTAGGCCCTGCCACTATCCCCGTCACAAGGGTGAGCCGAACACTACTTCTCGCTGTTCTCCAACGGGCCAGCGCCTGCTGAAGGGGGGCCGCGTGGAGTCCACCGGGATAGAGCTGTGGTTTGTGTGGGAGCTGAACTGGACATCCTGTCTGCAATGCACTCAAGTCACCTGCAGAGCAGAGACGAATGCTGAACGGTTTGTCCTGTTAGCTTCTAACCAGGGATCCTGGTTTTCTCTGATTTAAAAAAAATCCCCAATTTTTCATTAAAAAAAAGTAACCCCAAATCCACATTTTCCCATGATTAAAATGAAACACCACTATCTATCTATCTATCTATCTATCTAGATATAGATATATAGTGGTGTTTCATTTTAATCTATATCTATAGATAAATAGATATCGATATCTATATAGAGATATATCTAGATATAGATATCTATATCTGTATATATCTATATGGTAGTGGAGTTTCATTTAAATCACGGAAAAATGAAATGCCACTATATATAGATATAGCTAGATAGGTAGTTCTATCTATCTATCTATCTACCTGTGGTGTTTCATTTAAATCACCAAAAAATGTGGATTTGGATTTACTTTTTTTTACCGAAAATTGGCTTTTTTTAAAATCAGACAAAATCAGGATCCCTGCTTATAACCAGGCTGGGAGGATAAGGGCCCAAATCCTGCAAACTCTGGCATATAAAACTGCAAACCCTTACACATACCGGTGCCCCTGTAAAACACTGAGTTCTGCTGAGGAAAAGAGAGACAGATAAGAGCTTGGGTTTAGTGTTATAAGTTAATAAGGCAACTCGAGCACCCAAGTTGCTTTATTGACTTCAGGAGGACAATTTACAGGAGTGCATGTGTTTGTCTTTGCAGGACTGGCCCATGGGATTTCATTTTTATGGGGCTGGTGCTCAATGAAGACTTGATCCACAAAGCTTAGATTTGCTTAGGCTCTGGATCCAAACGTCACCAGTAGTGGAGTCTAAAGCTGTGATCTAAGCTGCTCCAGCCATCGAGCAGGAGCCCACTGTGCCAGGTGTTGTACTAACACAGAGCACCGAGACAATCCCCACCCCAAAGACCTGACATGTAGGTGTTTGCCTGTCTACTGGCATATCATGTCATTCTATCATTCCTGTCTCTACAGTTTGACTATTAACAGTGGACCGATTTTCAGGGGAGAGAACAATGGGAGCAAGGACAAATCGCCTTTTTTCTGGGTCTGTACAGCTTTGGCACAATGAGATTCTGAGTTCAATGGGCCGCCTCTAGGTCAGCGGTTGGGTCGCAACCCAAATGAGAGGCGCGGGGGCAATGCCGGCAGTGCCATACGCAAAGGATGAGCTGTGCCAGGAGCCACTGTCACTGCACTCCGCTCCCAGCAGTGGGTCAAGGCAAAAAAAGGTTGGGAACCACTGCTGTAGGTCCTACTCTAAGGCAAAATAGAAACAATAACAGTAATAATACTTTACCAGGTAAAATCGAATGATTTTACAAATCTCTTACTAAGTAGAATAGAAGAGGAACAGACACATTTTTTAACCTTAGGATCAGCTTTCCAGAGACTCTCTACCCCGGTGAATAGCAATACCTAAAACTTCCTCAGCCTTTTTTGTTTGCAGGACTTGAATTCCTCTACAAAGGAGGGTAAGTAGCATTCTCCCCATTTTACAGAGGAAGAAATAGAGGCACAGAAGAGCAGCGATATGCCGAAGCGCACACGCATCCGGTAACAGAAGTGGTGGGAGAAGGACACAGGTCTGCAGATTTACAAGTCACCCCCGCCCCGTGTAATAGATCTTGCTGCTCCTCGGACATCCTGGTTACAGGAGAAATGCTGCCTTCAGAGGCAAATGCAGGGCAATGTCACTTTGGACTCTTTCCATCTGAGGTGTGCAAATGTATGGTGCTCCCAGGCACATGGGTTTCTGGGATCCCAAACAGCCAGTGGATTGAAATAGTTCTCTGGTGAATACAAGCTTTTCAGTTCCTCTGTACTGCTCAGGCAGCAAACGCTTCTAGGCCTGCTTCCTGTCGATTCCAGCTGCTTTTTGTTGCAGGCTTGCTGGCGGCCTTGCCTTGCTGGCAGCCAACGGCCGGTGCGTGTTTTGGAGCCTCGACCATCCTGCCCTTCGCTTCCGACAACTTAAGCCGCAGTGACTTTTATTCTGTTCAAAATGAAGTGGAGCATCGTGCACGTTACGTGAGCAGGCTCTCTGTGTTGGGATGCGGCGGGTTGGTGTGCATCGGGGAGTGCGGGATGCCAGCATGGATGGGTGCGTGCGTGTGTCGGGATGACTGTGCGTCCAGGTGACTGTGCACGTGTTTCAATTGCTGGGATTGTGTTGAGGTGTCTGAGCGTGTGCATATAGCATGACAGGTGAGTTGTGAGAGTTGTGAGTTGTACACAGGTCAGTGTGAGTTGTGTGGATGTACGCAGGTACATAGGCCAAACTCAGAGGTGACATAAGGTGTGAGTAGACAGCAAAATGAGAGTGGGGAGGGGGTTGACATAGAAAACAAGGGCTGGAAGGGACCTCAGGAGGTCACATTTAGTCCAACCTTCTGCTCAAAGCAGGTCCAGCCCCAGCTAGATCATCCCAGCCAAAGTTTTGTCTAGCCGGGTTTTGAAAACCTTCAAGGATGGAGCTTCCACTGCCTCTCTGGGTAACCAGTTCCAGTGCTTTACCACCCTCCTGGGAGAAAATCCTTCCTAATATCTAACCAAAACTTCCCTTGCTGCAACTTCAGATGGTTTAACTTACCCAATGAAGCAGAAGTGAGTGCATTGTGTGAGGGGACAGGGCAGGACATTCAGGGAACCTGGGGCAGCCTTGAGTTCTGCTGCCCATTCTCTCGGTTGCTTGGTCTTTGACGTCTAGCACCTTCGGCCTCCTTAGCCTACGGATTATATTAGCATATACTAACTGCAGCATGTGACAAACACCCCCTTAATAGCAGCTCTGCATGTCACGTGCAGGAAAATATCATGCCTTCCCGTCACGATGTAAGCAACAACAGGGACCGGTCCGTCCAGCACTCTCCCTTGGGACAGGGACTAGAGGAACTAGACGGATCTTTTCCATTTCTACTTGACTGGACACAGGGGTTATAAACAGACGTTGTCCAAGGAAGCGGATCAGCCATACTGGGACACATCCTGGCTGATCTGAAAGTAGCACTTGGGCCGGGTTCTGGTCCCTACTATCCTCTTTTATCCCCAGAGAAGGCTTAGTCACCTCCATTTGAAGGGCCCAGTGGAGGAAGCGCTATGGCAGAGTGAGGCGGTGACAAAAGTGTGGGCTGGCATTTTGGGGGGCTGGACAGCATCCACACTACTGGGTTAGATTACACCAGTCTCCATGGGTGACTGGTGCCTCCTGAGTTGGGGGGGTGCACCTTCAGAAGCTGGCATTGGTATTGTTGGTGGGGATGGGGCTGGCAAGCAACCATAGAAGCTGCAGGCGATGGCAGCGGGGGGGGGGTTCTATTGGGTGGGGGGGGCACATGCCCCCCCCACCAGTCGCCCATGCCAAAGCAGCCAAAAAATTTAAACTTCATTGCTAACCTCCCTGATGGACATTGGACATCTCCAGGGAAGAAGCCTGCCTAATCTGCACATCACAGAGCAACACTCTTGCAAAGGAATAAACTTCCAGAAGGGTGTTTGGACCCAAAAGCTTGCAAAAAAGATTTTTTTTTTTTTTTGCTACTATTGAGTTGGTCTGATAAAAAATATTGCCTCTGATCCAAGAGCTTTGTTTATCTTTAAAGCAGCTGGATCCACTTTTCTCATTAAAACAGAAGAGCCCCCCCAGGTAATTCTGTAAACTCAGATAACAAGGCCATTGCTGGGCTACTGTACCAGCAGAAGGCAAAGAAAATATGCTCACTGCCCTGCTGTGCTCTCCTGGGGAGGGACTGGAGATTAGTCTGCCACTGGGATCTCCCAGTGCCCCTCCTGTTCTATGGGACTATCTGGTCTTGGACAAAGTATCGCCTGGCCACACATTGTCTGAGGATTTGCTAGCCATGCTAGGAGGGGAAAATTAATGGTTAGATCCCTCATAATGCAAAATGTACCCTCCAGCAAACTCCAGGGGGACTATCAGTAAATTAAGAAAGAAAGATCTATGTTACCCACTGGTTGTGGGGCAGACTGGAAACAGGACATACAGAGGTATCGTACATAGTAAGTAAGGCCCCTTTAGGCTGCTCTGACCATAGACTGGCTGTGAATTAATTCCCAAATCAGAGCCCTCTTACACTGCTGTAGCGGTATATGGGGGCTTTACTCTAAAGATGAGTCTAACCCATAAAGTCTGTTTCTCTAGTTTTACCCCACAAAGGAAACCATCCTGCCACGAGCAGGGGGTTGGACTAGATGGCCTCAGGAGGTCCCTTCCAGCTCTGCTATGATCCTAGGATATTTCTCATGGTTTGCTCAAGGAATATGTTTGCACCAAGCCCTCTGCTTGGTGTAGAGGAGAGGGGTCTAGATAGAGAGACTAGGGATAGAGACTCTTTTGGAGGCAGCACCAACTCCCACGTGTTGAGGAAGCTTTAGAGCAGTGGCCACATCCATCCAGGGGAAGTGGAAGGTGACAGAAGGTATAGGTGTGCCTGGCACCAGCGGGATGCTAGACTCTGCCTTTGCTCTGGAGATTGCATGGGGGGATACTGGACAGTTCACCAGTATAAGCACAGTTCACCATGTCCGTGACTGCTTGCAGAAAACCCATTGCATCACAGCACAGCAAGGTTTACATCACAGTGTGACCACACATCCCCATTTCTGGCTAAGATATCATTGAAGCAAAGACGCGCAAGCATTTTGGCATTGGGTGGTGGGTTTTTTGGTTGTTTGGTTGGGGTTTTTTTGTCTGCAGTTTAAATGCAGACCCGAGGTGGTGGGTTTTTTGGTTGTTTGGTTGGGTTTTTTTGTCTGCAGTTTAAATGCAGACAGATGGTGGTCCCTAAAGATGCTGTCTTAATTACAGAGGCCTGGATAAGCACTTGACTTATGAATGTTCCTTCTCGGAGAAACCTCCACCCTTCCACAATACATTCCTCCTTTTGTACATGCAGAATGCCTCTGTTGTTGTTGGAAAGAGGCAAGGGAGCTCAGTGTGGGATCTCTTAGAGATTAAATAATCTGAATGCGGGCTATAAATCTGCCCAGCTCATTCCAATTAAAGTCAGCAGAGAGACTCCCACAGATCTGAATGGGAAATTGACTTGTATCCAAGTACAGCTTATGCCTACCCATAACTTTAACCAAGGGCTATGGCTTCTGGAGAGTCCAGATCCCAGCACGCACTGTTCCACCTCCATTTGATCATTTATACTCCAGTGGAGAAGTGCATGTTGGGACCCATCAGCGCTGCAAGGTACAATTCTGTGATAAAGATTAGGAGATTTGCTTTGCTTTATAGGAGGCCATAGTGAGTAACAATGGCCTCGGTTGGGCAAATATGGAGGCTCACCAGTCCGTTGCAGTTGCTGATGGCGACTTTCGAGTTCAGGTAGCGATCTTGCAAGTGGCCTGCGTAGTGGCAGTCCTCGTGGAAGTCGTGCTGCCAGTCCATCCCGTCGCGCTTCCAGTACTCCACCGTGAAGTGCTCAGCCAGCAGGTTCGAATGCAGCGTCAGGTTGAGGAGGAACTGGGTCCGGTGGGCAGAGACTTTGTAGAAGACCTGTTGCTCAGATGGCTCATAGGACAGGGATCCCAGACTGCGCCGGGGGCGTTGTTTCAGCGGGCTTCTCATGTCAAAGGTGAGGAAGTCCCCGTTTTTGTCCACTTGGATGGGAAAAGCGATTTCATAGTGATCGAGGCTGGAGAGGAACTCCTCTGGCGGGCAAAACAAACACAACAGCAGTGACTAGCTAGCTAGGCAATCTGGCCAACAGACACAATGACGTAGGGGCATGGGGGCAACAATGGGCAATGACTCCAGCAATGAAAAGCCAGTGCAATTCTCAGCTGCTCGGCCATGCCATGAAGAAAAAAGGCGACCGGCTCTTTCTCCGGAGTAAGGCTGCAGCGAGAATACTGCACGCTGTCTGGGATAGATGTTCAACATCTCCCACAATGAGACCAGTTTCTCTCCTTAGACTCCCCCCCGGTATTCCTCTTCTCTCCAGCTGGGGACTCGCTTTCACACAGCAATTTGGGGCATTGGTAAAGTGATCACCAGGGATCCTGGTTTTCCCTGATTAAAAAAAAAAAATCCCCAATTTTGGGATTAGAAAAAGGTACCCAAAATCCACATTTTTCCAGGATTAAAACGAAACACCACTAATATAAAGATCTATATCGATCTATCTATATATCTATCTATTTATCTATGTACATATCTAGATATCTATTTATCTATATAGATAGATAAATCTACCTATCTATATAGATAGATAGATAAATAGATAGATATCTATAGATCTATAGCTATATCTATCTATCTATAGATCTATATCTATCTATCTATTTATCTATCTAGATTACCTATC
>NW_017728905.1:2601088-2609990 GCF_001723895.1 Crocodylus porosus | reverse complement strand
AGCTATATCTATCTATCTATAGATCTATATCTATCTATCTATTTATCTATCTAGATTACCTATCTATATAGATAGATAGATAAATAGATATCTAGATATATAGATAGATATAGCTATAGATATAGCTATATATCTATAGCTAGATCTAGCTATAGATAGATATCTATAGATCTATATCTATAGCTCTATAGATCTATCTATATGGTGGTGTTTCAGTCACAGAAAAATGTACCCAGAACCATACACTGAGGAAATGAGAATGTATTTAGCAAATGAAAATATAGACTGCAGAGCAATATAGAGAAAATCTGTTGCTGTAAAGATGATTATTTATATTATAGCGGTATCATCAACCACTAACGCTCCAATGGGTAGGCACGGTTCAGACCCATGGTAGGAAAGTTCCTGCATTAAAAACCTTACAAGAAAAATAAAGGTGGTAAATCAGAGTCCAAGAACACACAGCAGGCCCAAGCCAAGACTGGAAGCCAGGCCCATGATTCACTGGCGGGTCCGCTAACCACTAGGCCATCTTGCCTTTTCAACTCACCCGCTCTCATTGCTTTTTGACACATCCGTTTGTCCTACCACACTGTCTATGGACACTTCAGTCCCTGAGTCAGCCTCACACCACGGAGCAAATATGATTTGACAAGGTTGCAGTCTGCAATGCTTGCCTGTGCTTGCATAGTAACATAACACCTTTCCCTGTCAAAGAAATTGGCTCTTTGCAGCGTCTAGAAACGTGTCTCGAACGACCAGCAAACTGTCACAAGAACTGCCAGAGCAAGCCTGTCTAGATCTGTCTCTGACAGTGGCTGCATCCAGATGCTTCGGAGGAAGGTACAGTGAGTCCTTTGGCAGTTTATGGGGTAACCCGCATTTGGCAGCTCTGGGGTAACCTTCCTCCAGGGAACTCTCCACCTAACTCCCAACAGTTTGGCGTGGGCCTATGCTGAGAAGCAGGAATGATTCATGGTGTGGAATGGACGTCTCTACCCTGCCCTCAAACTGGAAGGGACTTGCTGTACTTTCTGCATCTTTTTCTTTTTTTACCATTGTTTTCTAAGCAAACAGGGAGAGGTCGGGCTGCCTTGCAGTGGCTGCATTTTGCCTGACTCCACGCCACCCATCTTCAAAGCCTTCCTAGCCATCAGAAATTTGGACTCCAAATCCCACTCTCACCACATGCCCAGCTCTGGAAAGTTTGCTTTCCTTCTAGTGTGTTTTCCAGTGTGGGATCTGACCGTGGTTTCCTCGGCCACCGCTAATGGGTGGGTCCTTCCCACTGCCTGGGTTTAGGGGTTAGCTCCTGACCTTCCAAGCCATAAACACCTCTGGCACCTATCTTTGGCCTGACCAACCAGAAGTAATGATTTTTTTTTTTTATTCCCCATGCTTCGGCTTCCTCCGCACCATCCCACATTGTGTGTAAAGAAGCCGGGCAAACGAACGCAGCTATTTCCACTTAAGTCATGACTTCAGGCCTGGAAAAACTTGCTCCTATTGGAAGCATTTTCTTTTTCTTTTTCTCCTCCAGTCCACCACCTGGACATACACAACAGTAGCTAGGAATAGGGGCTGTGCCAGTAGGGAGCCAGGGGCTGGGCTCTCTGATAATGATCTTCTGCTCATCATGGCATAGCCAGGAAGGCTGGTAGAGTAGGTAGGAAATGAGCCTGAATGGGAGAAACTTGGGTTCAGGTCCCTGCAGGGCCATAAATGCCCTGAGACACTGGGTAAGTCACACAGGGTAGATCTATGCTACTTCCGTGATGCTGGTCTGAAGTCCTTGCCTGTTGATGCACCCCCAACCTGGATACGCAGCAGTGCTGTCAGAGATCACAGGATCGTAGGCAAGTGGGACTGGAAAGGACCTTTTGAGGTCATCTGGTCCAGCCTCCAGCTCAAGATGTGCCTAAGAAAGCTAGAATCTCTGTGGGTTTGCCTATGCAGCAAAATGAAGGTGTGATTCCCAACACAGGCAGCTTTGATCTAGGGGGAACAAAAATAACGAAGAGCAGCTGTTTCTTCACCCCGCACTCCTTCCTCGTTGCTTCTTGAATCAAGGATCTGGCTAGCAAATGAGAAGGAAGCTGTAGCTTCCCCTGACCTCATTACCTGAAAAGAGGTGAACCCTGGCAACAGCCCATTCACTCATTAAAATCACCTCTGGTCCCCAAAGGCTCTCGGACTAAATTAGGACAACCTAATGCACTGCATTGGCGTGGCGAGATCTGACGTCCATTCCTACCGCTCTCTCCTCCTCCCGCACTGCTGTTCCTCTCCATGGCATCGCCTCCTTCTCATTCCTACCATATCATTCCCACTTGATTATTGCAGGCCCTTGATCTCCAGGCATCATGCCTCCCACCTCATTCACCTCTACTCAACCATAAGCCATCTAAGTTAACCAACTTTATGGCCATGCTCCTCCTTTGTCACCTTGTTGCTTCTCACGGCAGGTTCTTAATCCTCATTTTTATCTTCAAGACTCCCCAGAACTTAGGGCCCTCCTACCAGCTGGCAACTAGAATAAACTGAGTTAAAATCATCAACGCTGAGGCCAGTGCCCAAGGGGTGGTCATAAATACATTTACTCAATGGAAACGGTCATCAGCTTTGCAAGTCTGGAGACTTGGGTCCTAATCCTGACTTGAGTCAAATGTGCAAGGGTGTTTGGCAGCCTCAGCGTATTTTCTGCTTCTGCATATCACCAAACAACTCCAGAGTTTGGCAGAATAGACTAAGACGGCCTTTACTTAGCAGAAGCCCAAGGCTAGAATAGTAAAGGTACATTGCGTCAGGACCCAAGTGCATCAAATGACCTGCAAAGCGGCCCAAGACTGGAAGGCAAGGGGCGCTTCACATTTGGATTGAGATGAACTAGCAAATCGAGCGGGGCTAAGAATTGGAGGGGGTGCTGCAGGTTAGCACTGCGGTGGTTTGGCAGGACTGCACGGGGGAGTCGAGTTGTCATTCAGATGTATTTGGTGTGGCGAATAAGGTGATGCAGATGGAGGGAAGTTGAACTGACTGCTGCAGGAAGCCCAGTACATTAGAAACGGGAATTGCCAGAGTCTTTGGCGAACAGCACCAAAACCCAGGCTTGTTTCAGACGAAGTTTGTCTTCTGCCTTTACAAAGCTGTGAACTGCGCCGCGTCTGCAATTATTCTGTCTCCGGTCACCTCTTGTTTATACCAGCATATGCGGCAATGGGACAGCTCTACACATTTGGCACAGATAAAGCATTGCAACCCCAGTGTGTTTTGTGGCTTTTCATTTTGTCTCTGTTCAGCCTCACTCGACATTAACTGCCGGCGGATAACTTCAGATGTATGCAGGGGGCCTTAATACATCATGGAGTGTAGCCCTACTGCAATTAGCTGCACAGCCTCAACTGCACACACTGTCCCACGGTCAATCCAGCATCTGGACAAACACAGTTAAACGCACATGCTCAACTTGTATGCTGGCACGCACAAAAAGCATCCAGTCCATATATCCGTAGCCAGAGGCAAACACACATGCACAGATGGACATTCACTGCCAGGTAGCACGTGCACGTGTTCATGGAATGGGGACATACACACATGCAAGCACCCACTCTTATCCGCACACCCACAGAAAACACCCCCGCAAGCACTGAAATGGAGACCTGCAACCATGCATACACAGATGCTCGCAAGCACACGTGCCCACCCGAACGCCTTCGTTTTTGGAAGGCTCTTCGCTATGAAGTTCGTCTTCACATTAGGATGCTTCATTCATCTGAAATGCAACGGCAGCTCTCTCTCTATTACTATCTGGCCCGAAGACCCTTTTTGCTTTCAAGGAGGCAGGCAGCCCGGCTCTCTAGCTATCATTTGACACAGCTCCTGGCTACAAGGACCTGAAAACCCTAGACCAAAATTATTTCTTTTTCATTGGTGGAAGGGTATTCCTTTGCCCCAGACACAGCTGGGATGGCACCAGGAGCTCCGCTACTGCCGGTCAAGCAGGGTGGCGTGCAGTGGTCAGCATAACAGGACTCGCACAGGAGGTTCCCCATGCGCACATCAGCATTGGGAACCGTCTACTGAGACACAACCGTCCAGCCCACTTTCCCCTTCCCCATGGCAAACCCCTACCTTGCGACTGGAACGTGTAACCAGGAAAGTTGCACACGGCCGTGGTGAAGATGACAGTCCACGTCAGGAGCCTCCAAGCTATTGCCATAGTTTGCGATGCTTGTCTCAGTGCAGGGAGTATTGTACCAGCCTAAAGAGCTCTGTCCCAACATGTCTCTCTTTGGGCCACTGCTTATGTAGAGACAGGAGTCCTCAGTTGCTTCGCAGACATCCTCAGCCACTCCGTGCTCTCCCCAAAGCAGCGAGGCTGATAGAGTCGTTATATTGTACTGTACCCAGGCTGGCGTAATGGCTTCAACATGTGCTAATTAGCATCAAAGCCTCTCGGCGGCATTGCCCCTGTAGAAGAGAGGATGAGGAGGGGGAGAAAAAGGATTGGAGAAAAGGGGAAGGGGAGGAAGAGTAAAAGGAAAAAAGAAAAAAAAGCTAAAGAAAGTAGACTGAGAAAGCAGGGAAAAGTGAGAGAGAGGGAGTGTGAAAAAGAAGGCAAGTGGGGAAAAGAGGGCACATGAAATCAAACAAGTCAATTCACAGCATTTTCAAGCCACATTATTCTAGTGCGCTGATAAGCCTGCCAGGGACCTGACTCTCTGTCACCTGCATCTTGTGCCATCATTTACACCCGTTCAAGTTTGGTAACGCTTTAGTTCCCGCATACACACATTGGCTTAAATTCTCAATGCAAAGGGGCCTTTGAGGTCTGCTAATGTATTGTACATTGCTAGAGGGGTGTAAAGGGGCCTTAGGGGAAATGGGAAGATGTTGGCCAGTGATGGACACCATCAAGAGCTACCTGATCTCTCAAAACTGAACCATAAACCTAGACTGCTGTCCCTGCTGGACCATTTTAGGAGACATCAGGACTGCGATTGGGAAGCTCTCCCTTAAAGAATTCCCTCTGCAAAATGTTGGAGGAGCTGGCACCAGAGCAGAGGTATTGAGAGATGAAAAACAAAGAGCAGAAAAGGCAGCAAGAGTGGCATGGAGGGCTGTGGTATAGTGGAAGTCTCCCACAAAAGTCTCCCCTCCCAGTGCCCCGTGTTTCCTGCCTGCAGGGGAATTGTATCTGTCTATGGGCAGTTGGAGCCAAGAACAAATCTACTGCTATGATGTTCCTTGGACTATGTTAGGTTCCCAAACTGGGCTGCACATTTTGGCACGCTCTCCCAAGTGGTAGCACCACTTGCCTCCATTAAACCATCATTAGGTACCAGGCATTTCAATGTGTAACTGAGACAACATCGCTGGTGTTACTGACAACAAAAAATAGATGCAGTAAATAAATGGTATTGGGTGGAAAACCCAGCTTTTTAACAGATCCCACCATCCCCCCTTCTGACCCCTTTGCTCAGCATCTTGGCTAGAGCTACCCAAAGAATTCAAACCAAAGCAGTCACTGAATTTTGCCCTTCACTCTACAGATGATGAGATTCTCGGTTGCATTTGTTATTCAAAATGTTTGATGAATCGCTTCAGTGAAAGCTGTCCGGCTTGCAGTTCACTTTTGGCCAGTCTATGGGAATTAGAAGCAATGCTCATAGTGTTGGATAGCTGCAAAAGTCACATGATTTTGTTTCTGTTCACCCGTTGGACAACTTCTACAAATACCCAATGTATCCTATGTTTAACTTATGGATACAGAATCTCAAAGTCATTTCCTGCCAGTATTGGAGATAAAAATACCCCATTTGTGGATATCCTCACGCACAAATAACCAAGTGCAAATTGGAAATGCAAACACAGAAAAGGTGACAGGCACAAACTGAACCTTGATTTCAAGTTTGAACAGTCAGCGACATTGTTTCACAGGATTTGCTCAGGCCCGGTACTGCCCATTTCTGTTTCCAGTCCTGGAGGGAGAGCGTGGAGGGGGCATTTTTGAATCTTAGGATAAGATCTACTTGATGTATGTGTGTGTTTGTGTGTGTTTTGGCTCAAGGACTGAGAATGGAAGTGGTTTCTATATTATCCGGAGCGATCCAACTCAACTTATCCTGGTGAAGAAATGCGTTGAATAAAGAAGGATTTTGAATCATTAAATCATTGCCTTGTCCAGATTTCATAGATTCGATTCCTCTTGTGTCTAACTCGCAAAGGAGGGCCGTGTAGTCTAGTGGGTAGACTTCAGGGCAGGCCTCCTGAGTTCTCCCCTCGCTCTGTCGCAGGCTGACTTGCTCTGTGACCTCCAATTCATCCATAGTCCCTCTGAGCATCAAATTCCCCATCTGTGAACTGTAGCTAATCCTTGTATGGTGGCAGCACCTAGGACCTCCAGTTTGGGAGCAGGGCCCCCCCAGTGCTGGGCACTGTAGCAAGAACAAAAAGATGCCCCAAGGAGCATTCAATCAGTTCCCTTCCTCACACTGGGGCTAGCTGTCTTAACTGTTCCCTTAGGTATTTGAGCACATTTTAGACTGTGTGATTCTCTGCTCATTTACACCCAGATCATAATGGAAAATCTGCCCCAAGGGCCTTTCGAGATCCTGCAGCAGGATCACGATGCTGCTTTGGGGATGTTACTCGGAGGACTTTAAAAACCACAGACAGAGCATGAAACCACTTCAGCAAAAGGTTGCAGACACTGGGCTACATGGAAGAACGCAGAGAAGAGTCCAGCAAGACTTTGCAAGCTAGTGGGAGGATAGCAGGTGACAGTCAAAGTGAACAACTTTCAGCTTACAGCAAATTGCCAATTCTGCAGCAAGCCAAAGGACCCTGAACAACTGTATTTGTACCTGTGCTTTTAAGCTCTGTGGGTTAAATTTGCTTTATGGACCTAGGTTTAAGGAGCTAAACCCAAGGGTAAAGTCTCTTTCTGGGCACTCCTACCATCCAAGAATTTAAATAGCATGACTTTCTATTTAGTCTCATAACAATGTTTCCTTGAAGCATTGAAAAGTCAGGAAACAAAGCAATATAAATAAACGTAGCACTGCATTACATCAAATACTAATTGGACAGCTGAAGCGATTAACTGTACCGCATACTCAAGAACGCTAGAGGGAGCCTGGAGAAGAAATCTGGAATGAAAAATGAGAGACAGCAAGGTCATTTGGGAGTTTCTTGGGGACTTCCATAATGGGCTGCATCACCAAAGCCTGGCGCGGTAACCACAAGCCCTATTGTGGCTGATGCTGTCCTTTCATGCTACAATGCTTGATGCCATCTAAGAAAGAGAAAACCCAAGGTTAGGGTGGCTGTGTTATTCCCAGCTTTCTTCCATGCAAGAGGCTTCCTTTAGAGCAATGAATGTCCCAGGAGTTCTGCAAACCCAACGTCCTCATCCATGTCCTTCGAATTCACAGACTTCCAAAAATGAAGGATTTCCCAGCAGAACTGAAAGGGAGAAATATTTTCTAGGGTGGCAGTGGAGTTATTATGGGTCACTGCTTTCTATGGGTCACAGTTCTTAGGGGTCACAAAGATTTCAATGCATGGACCAACAGCTCTGCAGAGAAACCAGCATGAAGCTCCATCTCATTCCTCTCTTCCTTGGACTTTCCTCTGGTAGCCTCTAGTCCTATCTACTTAGCCTGTCACACTTACGACTTTATCTTCAGCCTAGATTTGGACACAGGCATTGTTATGTAGCTCATGAGTGCCCTGGCCTGATTGTCAGCTCATCCAGGGTAAAGTGAGGTATTGCCCCCTCTAGTCAAAATAGCCCGAACATGAAGACTCAGCCAACTTGCAAAGCTTTTAAAAAGAACTCAGTACTCAAAGAAATGACCAAGGCATGGAAACCCAGTCAGGTATTATAACACCACATACTTCCCATTGCCATTGACTCTTTAGCAATGTTCCCCCTTCCGTTTCAGCTTGTCCCATAGATGCCTGTGCCTTTAGAGGGCCATGGCATTAGAGGACCTTTAGAGGATGAAGCTGGAAGGTCAGTAACAGAGCATGAACGGCCATGCACAAAAGTATAAGGAGGTTTTTTGGTCGAGTCAAGCAATTCCAAGATGGCCTATCAAGGATGAAAACACTGATGCACATGCATAAAACCTATAGTTTCATTTCTTTCTCTGTAGGTTTCCGGATGTTTACATAATGTGAAGCACTGGAAGAGCCACAAGAGCTAGAAGCTACTGCGTGCAGTCCTATCCCATACCCATTTTGCCTGGTGAAGAACAGCCAGGAAATCTTGGGCTCTCCAGTTGCAGAAATGTAATAATTTATGTTTCTTTGGAAGACTGTAGATGTCTTTGCTCTCAAGAATCCACAGACTTCAGGCAGTAATTATGAAACCAGCACTTGACATAAACTTGGCCAATCATCCAACATGGCTAACTACTGCCTGGTGTCTTAACTTCCCATTTCTAAATGAGGTAAATGAGAAGCTAACAAAGGGCTAATTCCAACAACACCTGCACTGCATCAACACTCTGTACCCCTTCAAATATTAGGCCAGGATACAGTTGAGACATGGCCTTAGTCATTTGGATAATGCTCTTGAGGAGATGACATGTTCATGACTCCAGTGCCCCCTCCCAGAACAAACCCAGAGGGCTGCAATATTAGGCGGACATAGAGCTAGGCTAAGGCGGACATAGAGCTAGGACTAGCGTCCAAAATCAAAGATAATAAAAAGTCCTTTTTCAGATATATAGGGAGGATGAAGAAAGCACCAGGAAATGTGGGGTCCCTGCAAGATCCTATGGGCAATCTGGTGGTTGCGCCAGAGGAGAAAGCAGACATCATTAACCAATTCTTCACCTCTGTATTCTTGTGCAGGGACCGGGACTTCCCCACCACGATGCAAGATGGACTC
>NW_017728905.1:2594796-2600988 GCF_001723895.1 Crocodylus porosus | reverse complement strand
CTTCCAAGGGAAGTGGTGCTGGCTCCTACCCTGGGGGTCTTTAAGAGGAGGCTTGATGCCTACCTGGCTAGAGTCATCTGAGCCCAGTTTTTCTCCTGCCCAGGTGGGGGGTCGGGCTTGAAGATCTACAAGGTCACTTCAACCCAACTTCTATGATTCTATTATTCAATGGCCATCCTCATTCCTGCCTCTAGGGCTTCATTGAAGGAGTCCCCACAAAGCTTTATCTTCTCACACATCCTATTCACCATCCATTTAAAAATACTAGAGGAAACCACGAGAAACCCTAGATCCAAATTCCAGTATTATGCAGATAGCACACAGCTGTCCATACCCTTCCTTAAATCACGTCACACTCAGTTCACAACTATCCCAGTGCCATAGTGAAATAAATGTCTGGCTGAAGAATGACTGGTTGAACTTCAGCCTCCTGTCATGAAGAACAGAGAAAGATGGCGGGACACGTGCAGGACTATTCCCATCCTACCAGATGGCGGTGTGGGTATGATGATGTGGGGGTTAGTCATGGGGGATGACGAGGCAGTGACATAGCAGTTGGCATCCTGCCTATACTGCTTC
The DNA here is from genome assembly GCF_001723895.1 of Crocodylus porosus. Lineage (NCBI taxonomy): Eukaryota > Metazoa > Chordata > Crocodylia > Crocodylidae > Crocodylus > Crocodylus porosus. The sequence continues at coordinate 2,600,409 of NW_017728905.1, read as the reverse complement.
ATTGCAATTTGACCTCTAGGGGTGTGTGTAGACAAAACGGGGGCCCTAAATTGAAGCGGTGGGTTTTTAAAAACACTGCTTCAATTTAGGGCAAAGTAAACCCCCATGTCATGTACATGTGTCTTACCTGCCTCTCCGGGGGCGGGTAGGGGAGGAAGAGCTGCTGGCAGGTGGAGTGGTCCCTGGGCTGTGGCGGGGGCTGGTGCTTCCCTCCAAAGCAGCATCAGCACCCCCCCTGGCAGCACCTGTCCACAGGCACCCAGGTCAAGGGGTCCCAGGGGACCCCGCAGCTGCGGAGGGAAGGACCAGGCCCCTGCACAGCTCACGCAGGCAGGCAGGGTCCAGGGGGAAAAAAAAAAGATCAGGCTTGCCAATTTTTTAATTTTTCTTTGGTGAAGCCTGCCTTCCCGGGCTGCTGCCAGGCTGCCTGCATGGGCTGCCTGCACAGTCCCTGAGCCACACGGAGCCCGGTGCTTCACTCCACAGTGATAAGGCAGCAAACTAAAACTTCTTGGAGGTGTTTTAGTTTGCTGAGTCCCAAAGTCATTTAAGGCGCATTACAACTCCGCGTGTGCTAAAGCGGCTGGAATTAACATGCGACATGCCTCTGCCGCCTGCAAACACCAACGCCATTAAGCATTGAACCCGCTTTAAGTGCAAAAGCATTGAACCCACTTCAAAGCGTCACGCACACATGCTCCTCATTTCATCTACACGCACCCTGGATGTTGCGGCCTGCATGCAATACATTTAAGACCACTGCAAAAGCGGAGGGCCTGTGCCTCCCCGTTGCATTTACGGTGGTGTGAAGCAAACTGCAAAAGGGAAACAGAAGCCCAGCATGGAGCGACTCTCTCCTAAGTCAGCATTTTTCAGCGTCTGTTAAGCTTAGAGATTCCAGCTCTTAAACTCTGTCACACTTCCAAGGTTTCTGGACAGAAAGCCTCTCAGTTGAAGTACATTTTCCCCTGAGCTTTACCCTTCTAATTTGTCTTGTTTTTCTTGTTGAACGAGCTTCCTCAAAGCTATTAGGATTTCCTGTCGCTCTTCTGTACCTCCAGGCCCCTGAACTGCAGTGGTCCTGACTTATGACCTCCCTCGCCTCCCCTTCCCCTTCTCCCCAGTGGGCAAAATCCACATTTTGTCAGTGGATCCCTGATAGCCAAAGGGAAAATCTATGCAGGTTTTCAGGGGTGGGAGAGTCCCTCAATCCCTTGGCTGTAAGGGGAGGTAGGTATGTTTTCAACACCACATGTTGGGAATTAGGGCTGTGAAATTCTTGTGAAGTGAGGTGGGGGAAAGACCGAGTGGCGCAAAGACATCCTTTTCCCAACAACACTCAACTTCCCAGACCCCCGCGAGCCTTTATCATGTGAAGGAAGGACCCAAAACAAGGACGAAAAGGAGCAGAGGAGGAGAGAAGCTGGAAGACGAAGGGCTTCTCAGTTCCTTTAACATGTATAAAGTTTTCCATAACCTCAGTTTTCAGGTTGTGCTTTCAGGATGGCAATAATTCACAGGCACAACGAATGCAAGCACCCTGAATTTGTGCACGGGGCGGGGCATGGGTGTTCGTTTGAATCTCACGGGGTGGACCGTGTCCATCCGCGGTGAGGGCCAGGGTACAGCGTGACCTCTCGCAGTCTCGTGCCTGCCTCACTTGGGCCGGTTCCGATTTGCTTCTTTCCGAGGAATTCATTGTACTTGGCAGGCGCTGCCGGAGAGCTGCTAACACTCCCTGCTGCGTGTGCCAAGGTGGCTTTTGCTGTGTGAACTTTTGGGTTGAGGAGCGAGGACAAGGAGGCTATTTGGATCCCCTGCTCCGCTGCAACAACAAAGGCAACAGCCACCCCAGAAACCCAGACTCGAGAGAGGGGTGAGCTTGACTCCACAGCTGGATTCAAGCTGGCCTTTCCCAACACTGAAAACATGGAGGAGTTTAGCGGGGTTTGTAAAAGTCAAGTTGGAATTTCAGAGTTGAGAGGAAAGAGAAAGAAAGAAAGAAAGAAAACAGATGACAACTGTTACTAATTTCAACATCGGGGCTGCAGACAGAATTCCCTGAAAGCTTGGCTTTTTGGCTCGGGAGGCAGCTGTATGGGAAGGTAATAGGAAGCAGATGGACTCTGATTTGGCCCCCGAGAAAGGTTCAAGGTGCCTCCTAGTGCAGAGGGGAGGAACTTAAATGCTTCTAAAGATGCAGCAGTTGGCTGGGTCCAGGTTCCTCATCCAACTTTTGCAAAGTAGGAGCTCAGGTGTCCCTTTCCCTTTTTGAAAGCAAAGTAAATACAAACAGCCTTTTCGCTTTCCAACATTCCCCAGCGGGAGGAAATACTTGCAAACCCCCTCCCTCCAATCCCCACCCTGCCCCCTATGGCTAAGCTCATCTTTCATGATGCGCGTCGTGCAGCGTCAGCTGTGGAAAGCAATGAGGACGGAAAGCTCTGGCTGTACCGTTTCCAAAGAGAAGAATATTCCTGTGTTGCTCTATTGCCTAGAATCAATGAATGAACGAGAAGACCTGACCTCTGTCATCGCCTCCTCAATGCAACAATCATGGTTATCCTAATCAGGACAGGAGCACAGCGCAGAGGAGGAGGATGGCCTGGTGCTTTAGAGGTGCCGGCAAGACCTGACGTCACAACCTGCTCCCTCGCACACATCCCGTGTTAAGAACTGCCGAGGCATATAACTCCAATTAGACACCCAGCTCCTACTGAAATCACATACCAAATCCGATGCCTAAATTGGGATTCAGAGTGTCTCACTGTGTATCTTGAATTCCTCGTTATGTAGCCTCACCCCTGAGCACCTGCTCGAGGAAGCTGGGCAGTGTGGTCTGCATGCCAAGGAGCACATGTGAGAGCTAATGACCTGGCACATGCCCAGCGTTGCTTTAATGCAATTCGGGCGCAGCTGTCTCTGGATGCAGGGTGCACTGACGGAGCATGCCATGCTTTACCAGCAGCCCTCCGCACAGTCGGAAAGCGGTATAGGCAGCCCTCCAGGAGACTGGATCGCTCCCTGCTCTCTTCTAACAGTGTTGTAGGGTGTTTAATGTCACCAGGTATGGACCAGAAGGAGCCTCGTCAGAGTGGGGGTATCCGAGCTGAGGACTGGGGAGCACAGCACCTGAGGTCCCTTCCCTGTTCCACGCCTGCCTGCCTTGGGGGTCTTGGGAACAATCACCTAACTCCTCCGTGCCTCACTTTCCTGCTCCATAAAACTAGGATCATTTATTTCATTTCTCCAGCCCTGCTCTGCAAAACCCTTTGATGGCAGGTGCTATGGAGGAGAAAACCCTTGTTATTACTGAAGAGAGAAGCTCTAGGAGGGATGCATGTCCAGTGGCATCCCCTCAGCTGTGGAGCACAAGGGCTGAACCCATCTCCATACCATACAAGTTGACTTCCTAAGCCAGGAGATGACTACAGACAGCCACATGAAGCTCCTGCCCTGACTTCGATGGAAACGATGGCCCTGGCACTTCTTTTTCTTTAAGGAGTGAAATCTGAGCGTTCCCATGCAGGTCCCCTCTCAGACAGGACTTATGCAATGTTTTGGAGCGGTTCCACGTGATCCAGACTTCCTGGCCTCAAGCCACCACCCTCCTCAATGGCTCGAACACATTACAACACAGCAGATTATATATAAAAAAAACAGCAAGCAGTCGCTGAAAGAATGTGCATGCTATCTGCACACATACGTGCTCTCACTATGTATGGGCATATGTACATATCACACACACGTGTACCATCTATGCATTTACACATGTGACATGCCCATACATGTGTTATGTATATGTGTGCGCGCACGCATGTATACATGTGCGTTTGTGCCATTCACATATGCTTGGGTGCATAACTCCTATGGATATGTGCACACATTCTGCATACGTGTCCTCTATGCATCCGTGTGCGTGTCACCACATTCATATGTGTAGTCTATTTATGTATGAAGACATGTAAACCCGTTTCTCAGTGTGGATGCTAGCTACACGTTTGCACATCTGCCCTTTCCAGCTTTGCATGGCACTAGGTATGTTTTCCACCCATTGACATGGATTGTCTCTCAGCCTATTTATGTGACTGCCATCTGCTCTGAGTGTATGCACAGAATGAGCCCTGGCGCCGAGCTCTTTCAAGGTCTGGCCTTAAATTGTGTGTAAAACAAGTACACAAGTGGCCACGGGTATATGATATGTATTTATCACTGATATGCTTGTTGCTTCTCTCTGTGAAAATCGTTGTCCTCTGTATGGCCTGCAATGGATGCGTCTGAGAAACCACGGGGCAGACTGAACGTGAATGCAAGAGGAGTGTATGTGTGTGTTTAGTACAGGGATCTTCAGTGCACAATCGTAAAACACAACCAATCCTGTTTCCAGGGGATCCAGAGCCCAGGACACCTGCTAGGCACCCTTGTCCAGTGCTGCCCAATCATTTTACACCCTGGCCTTCCACACGAGCCCTGCAACCCTCCCTTCCTAAACTGGACCATTTATTGCTTTCCAGTTAGCAGCTGCGAGGGCCTGCAGCCCCTGCCCCATGGTCCCGAGACACATAAGCTGCGCTGTGTGCAATCATGAATGGCCCCACTATGCTCCACTCCGTTTACGGGTTTGGTGTGGTCAGGAAATATGGAATCGCTGCCTTTGCGGGCGTCAGTGAAGACCGCTCCCCTCCCACTCCTCCTACTGCCCTCTCACCCTCCATAGACAGCCTTGCTGCGCTTTGCTCTGCCTGCACAAGTGAGCACATACCTCTGCCCTATCTGGAAAGACAGACACAGGCGGCTTCATCCTCTACTGCCTTCTGCTTGTGCAGCCTTTTACCCCTCTACAAATGATGCTAGCATAGTAACCCCTTGCCCAACATCTAGGAGTATTGAGAATCAGGTGTGCAGACCTGCAGGCGTACATACAGCATGTGTCACTACTGGTGTCACTTAGATCGGCTTTGTCGACCTGTGTCCAGTGGTAGGAGGTGACCAACTGCCCTGGTGTAGAGAGATGCAGCAATAGATGCTATTATTGCACCACGTGCGTGAGTGATCGGGAGCTGGTTACAGCCTGTTGCGATTGAATAAACAGCTAATCTGGGATAGAAGTGGCCGACACCAGTGTACCTTATGCCAGGGTGTTTTTTCTCCTGATTTTTCCCAGGTAACATCCCAGTGTCTGAAACGTGCCGTGGGATGTGCAGTGACCAGGTATGGTCATATTAACTCAGGTGTAGACTACAAGTGCACTTCTGGAGGCACTGCCAAGATGCTCAGGAAGGCTAGATGTTGTTTTATGAATCTGAATGAGATGTACATTTAACTATAATGATGACCGGACTAATGCAACAATATCTTTTGACTATTTTTGGTCGTGTTTGGTGTCAGTTTTTTCAACTTTATATATAATCTAGCAAAGTAGTGCACTGTCCAATAGTTCTACTTGCATAGTGCCAGCCCCCTGCCATATGACTAAAGCATCTAGTCTCTTTTTAAATGGAGAAAAGCATGTTGTGTCATCTCATCTGCACCCTCCTTTTCATAATCCTAGATCCGCCCCATGCCGCGGTGTCACACGTAGAGAAATGCTGCAGCAAGGCTGGGTTTTAAAAA
>NW_017728905.1:2584667-2594696 GCF_001723895.1 Crocodylus porosus | reverse complement strand
CAGCAAGCAGTCGCTGAAAGAATGTGCATGCTATCTGCACACATACGTGCTCTCACTATGTATGGGCATATGTACATATCACACACACGTGTACCATCTATGCATTTACACATGTGACATGCCCATACATGTGTTATGTATATGTGTGCGCGCACGCATGTATACATGTGCGTTTGTGCCATTCACATATGCTTGGGTGCATAACTCCTATGGATATGTGCACACATTCTGCATACGTGTCCTCTATGCATCCGTGTGCGTGTCACCACATTCATATGTGTAGTCTATTTATGTATGAAGACATGTAAACCCGTTTCTCAGTGTGGATGCTAGCTACACGTTTGCACATCTGCCCTTTCCAGCTTTGCATGGCACTAGGTATGTTTTCCACCCATTGACATGGATTGTCTCTCAGCCTATTTATGTGACTGCCATCTGCTCTGAGTGTATGCACAGAATGAGCCCTGGCGCCGAGCTCTTTCAAGGTCTGGCCTTAAATTGTGTGTAAAACAAGTACACAAGTGGCCACGGGTATATGATATGTATTTATCACTGATATGCTTGTTGCTTCTCTCTGTGAAAATCGTTGTCCTCTGTATGGCCTGCAATGGATGCGTCTGAGAAACCACGGGGCAGACTGAACGTGAATGCAAGAGGAGTGTATGTGTGTGTTTAGTACAGGGATCTTCAGTGCACAATCGTAAAACACAACCAATCCTGTTTCCAGGGGATCCAGAGCCCAGGACACCTGCTAGGCACCCTTGTCCAGTGCTGCCCAATCATTTTACACCCTGGCCTTCCACACGAGCCCTGCAACCCTCCCTTCCTAAACTGGACCATTTATTGCTTTCCAGTTAGCAGCTGCGAGGGCCTGCAGCCCCTGCCCCATGGTCCCGAGACACATAAGCTGCGCTGTGTGCAATCATGAATGGCCCCACTATGCTCCACTCCGTTTACGGGTTTGGTGTGGTCAGGAAATATGGAATCGCTGCCTTTGCGGGCGTCAGTGAAGACCGCTCCCCTCCCACTCCTCCTACTGCCCTCTCACCCTCCATAGACAGCCTTGCTGCGCTTTGCTCTGCCTGCACAAGTGAGCACATACCTCTGCCCTATCTGGAAAGACAGACACAGGCGGCTTCATCCTCTACTGCCTTCTGCTTGTGCAGCCTTTTACCCCTCTACAAATGATGCTAGCATAGTAACCCCTTGCCCAACATCTAGGAGTATTGAGAATCAGGTGTGCAGACCTGCAGGCGTACATACAGCATGTGTCACTACTGGTGTCACTTAGATCGGCTTTGTCGACCTGTGTCCAGTGGTAGGAGGTGACCAACTGCCCTGGTGTAGAGAGATGCAGCAATAGATGCTATTATTGCACCACGTGCGTGAGTGATCGGGAGCTGGTTACAGCCTGTTGCGATTGAATAAACAGCTAATCTGGGATAGAAGTGGCCGACACCAGTGTACCTTATGCCAGGGTGTTTTTTCTCCTGATTTTTCCCAGGTAACATCCCAGTGTCTGAAACGTGCCGTGGGATGTGCAGTGACCAGGTATGGTCATATTAACTCAGGTGTAGACTACAAGTGCACTTCTGGAGGCACTGCCAAGATGCTCAGGAAGGCTAGATGTTGTTTTATGAATCTGAATGAGATGTACATTTAACTATAATGATGACCGGACTAATGCAACAATATCTTTTGACTATTTTTGGTCGTGTTTGGTGTCAGTTTTTTCAACTTTATATATAATCTAGCAAAGTAGTGCACTGTCCAATAGTTCTACTTGCATAGTGCCAGCCCCCTGCCATATGACTAAAGCATCTAGTCTCTTTTTAAATGGAGAAAAGCATGTTGTGTCATCTCATCTGCACCCTCCTTTTCATAATCCTAGATCCGCCCCATGCCGCGGTGTCACACGTAGAGAAATGCTGCAGCAAGGCTGGGTTTTAAAAATGCCGGAGTAGAAGCCTGCAGTGAGCGCTAGCAAAGGGGCCAAGATCAATCCTTTCTAGGATGGGTCTCCAGGGCAAATTGTTACCGCACTGTAGTACTGGCGGTGGTGCGGGAGGACACTGGAAAGGAATGCAGGGACTGAGCGGTGGTTCCTATTTAATACCACTTTTCCCCTCCCATCTTCATCTCTGGGGCAGGGCTGTTTCTCACCATGTCACCTGGCGTCAATGATGGGGGCTGGACCCGATGATCTGCAAAGTCCCTTCCAGCCCCTAACAATCTGTGAATAACGATCCATGAAAAACCTCCACCGCATCCGTGGTGTTTCTGGCAAGTCTCGCCCCTGAGTGCGCCCGACCCACCCACTCCCATCCACATGTGCCAAATCCACAATGCAGCAGTGCTGCTGCTCCAGGGGACGGCCCCTGCAGCCACTCTCAAGGTCACTAGAGACAGCGATGGAGGGGCACCCTGGAGCTACTTTGCCACCTCATCTGCAGTGTGTCACCCCTGACAAGAATGAGTGGACAACCTGTACTTGAAAGTGGGTCCCCCTGGCAGCACCAGGAGCATAACCAGCACCCAGAATGTCTCTAACTTCATTAGGGCCTCTGGTCACTACCGTAATATATGTTCTCTACCAGTATTTTATCTTCCCAGTCCTAACCCAGCACTGGTCCCTCATCCTAGGAATGGGCAGTGCAATGCCACATTGCTATCCAGTACTGTGCTGTCACGTCATCGTATCACCCTATGGACCTGGGACTGTGCGGTCACAATTCAGACAATGGGACTGAATCCATTGTAAAGGTCCCCAAGAGTGCGCAGTCTGTGTCGACACAGGCAACCCAGCTGAAACACAGGATGGGTCAGCCCTGAAGCCCAGCTGAGAGATCCCGTCCGAAAGCCTTCGTGGGAGAAGTGCGTTTGAAGACAGAGAGGGGTGAGAGGGACAGACGGTCGGGAAGGAGCATCCCTCCAATGCGTTGCAAACTGCTGGGCAAAAATACAGCCCAGAGATGAAGCTGGCCAAGCAGCCCTAGCTCTCTGCTGCAGCTCCTTCTCCCCTTGGGTAGGGGGCTGGGGTAAGGCAGGGGAAAATCAATCACAGGGTGGTCCCTAAGGAAGAGCTCTGCCCGGGGGGAGACGGGCCTCAGGAGTGCCACAGAGGGCCTGGCCCCCTTGCAAAAGCTCTGGGGGTTTTATTGTTGGTCTCAAATCTCATTTACACATTGTGTCCCCTGCTCCTCTTGGCCTGGCCTCCAAATCCTGCACCCCAAAGGCAGCATGGGGATTGCTCCAGCCGATCTAACTTGCCAAAAATGTGGGGGTCCTACTTTTCCTTCGTGCAGGCTCTCCCCCAGAAGGAAGCAAGTGGCCCAGCTTGCTTAGATCTGATGGGATATGGTGAAAGGAAGAAAAAAAAGCTCCCTTGACTTGCCAGCACGTGTGGGTTTCTAATGAGGAAGTGGCAGCTCAAAGGCCACAAAGTCACTGCCTCTGTCCAGCCACAGAGGAGATGCCTTGGTTCATGGCTTCAAAATAAAGGGCTGTTTGCCCCAAAGTGGATTCAACCAATAATTTTTGCTGCGGTTTCAGCCGAAGCCACTTTTGGGTGAAATCCTGGCCCCACTGAAGTCAATGGCAAAACTCCCATGAGCTCATCAGGCCAGCGTTTCACTCGGTAAGTTCAGCTCAGGTTAGGACCAGTATTTGTGTAGGTTTTGCATCAAAAGGGTTTGGAGAAGCATTAGGAACAGAAGTGAGTGGGTTGGTTTCTTTCCCTGTTAAAAATGAGTTAAAATAGAAGTGTTGGAAACCCAAATATAACAACATTGGGTCAGGATGATGAACAGAAAATGAAAGTGGGCAGAAGCAGTGCTGCTGAGCACTTGGTTTTCACTAGCCAAGCTGGCCGAACCCCCAAAGAAAACAAAGAGCATCTCTGGGGCAGGCAGAGCGACGGGCCGACCTTCAGCAGGGGTCAGCTGATAAAGAGCTACTGGCTGCATGTGGGTTATGCAAAGATGTGGCTCGGTACCAAAGTTGCTTTCTGACTTAATCTGAAGGTTAACAGTGACTAATGTGAGCAATACCTCGATGGTGTCCTTTTACGCATGGCTTAGCACCGAAAGCACCCCGGTGGGCTTCCACGTTTCTTGACTCCACTGTAATCATTTCACATCAGAGCGGATCGGCTGACACATCCAAAGAGAGTTCCCTTCGTTGCCAGCCCTCTCAACCTTGCCCAGCGTCTGGGGCTTGGGCCGGGTACCTGCTGGGTTGGGCCACACTAGGCAAGTGGGGCTCCAACTTCACTTCCAACTCCAAACTGACCTTTCTCATCTGCCTTTCTGATATCACCTGGGCCCAAATAACCTCATCTGCCTATGTCCTTAGACCGACACGGCTACAACCAACACCCTTGAGCCTTCCTGGACATGCAGAAAGTTTGTTCCTGTTTTTGTCTGTGCCGGGATTCAACTCGCACAGTAAGGGTTAAGCAGCTGAGAGAAGTGCTTCTTGGTGTATCTCTCTCATGGCACGAACTAACCACTAGAAGCCTGGGAAGCAAATTGGTTTTCTAGAGGGGTTCAGCTATGCCTTAGATAGGCATCTGGATCAATAAAGGCCAGACAACTCATTGAAGTCAATGAGGAGACTCATTGGATCAGGTCCCCTCTGAACAGCACAGCACCCCCGACCTCTTGCATTGGTAGGCAGGCACAAGCCATGGAGACCTTACATGCTCACTTATCCCATGGCTACTTCCCCCCTCTGGATCATCTCCAGCCATCAGTGGTGGCAAAGCATCCTATCCTGCTCTCATGCGGGAGAGCAAGGATCACTAGGTCCTCTGCAGGACTGCTTGAAGGACACAGGTTCCCAGTGTGGGCTGCAGAAACTTGTGGAAGACAATAGCCCCCGCTCCCTGAATCCCTTTCTTTCTCTATAAAAATAACTTGTTTGACGCATTCTGCTCCAAAATGGGATGCTTTTGCCAACACTGTTCATCAGAGCGCTCCAGGGGTGACAAGGTCCAATGGTCACAAACTGCTGGAAGACCGTTTGAGCCTGGACATAAAGAAAAACTTCTTTACTGTCCAAGCCCCCAAGGCCTGGGACAGACCCCCCTCCAGCGGTGGTCTGGACTCTTTCAAGAAACATTTGGATGCTTATCTTGCTGGGATCGTTTGCCCCAGCTGATTTCCTGCCCCTGGGGCAGGGGGCTGGACTTGATCTTCCGAGGTCTCTTCCAGCCCTAACGTCTATGAAGTCTATGAAATGTCTCGTCCTTTTGAACTGGGAAAGGGATAGGCTTCCCTCCGATGATCCCAGCAGCAAAATCTGTATTACTGGACTTAATGGCAACTGAAAAAAAGGTGGAGATGTCTAGAGCCCCATTGGCAAGGATATTCCATGTGCAACTATAAAGGCAGGAGATGTTGGAAATGAGTATATGGAAGAACAAGGGGAAGAAACAGAGCAACCCCCCCCCAAACCTCTTAATGCTTGATAGATAATACTATAGAGAGTCTTCACAGAGACCTCAGTCATTCAGCGGAGCAGGGGGGACTAGGTTAGGCAAAGCCTAATGGGCCACAGGGAACAATCCTGTGTTGACTGGCAAAATGGCCTAGATTGCCTTTCCTAGCTTCTCCGCGGGAAACGAGGCAGCAGGCCAGCAAGGGCCCCCGACGGAAAGACTCTTTCTGCTGCCGACACCTTACGGGGGATCCTGAGCTGTCACAAGCTAAACTTTGCTGAGAGAAGCGGAGAGAAGTGGAGCGGAAACCTGGTCCGGTCGCTGTGGCGGGCTGCGGGAGGGAGTTTTCTCCCGTCGAAGCAGGCAGCGGTACAGACTGCAATTAGGTGGGAGGGAAAACCACCCTCCCGCAAGGCTTACACTTTTCTATTTGACCAAATCACTGCTGAGCAAAGCCTCCAAACAGTGACCCCGATTTGAAAATTTAAATCTTGCCGCATCCCCCTAGTTGGCGCCCAGGGAGCGAGCACCAGCCGGCCACGGGGCTGAGACCAGCCCTACATTAAGCTGCTCTCTTGATTTTTATTGCCCCCCGCCCCCCGAATTTGGGAATAGATGGCCACGGTTAAGTTATAAACTCCTTTCTATTTATAGTGCAGCTTCATCAGCTGTAGTGAGATAATCTGCTGGCATTTCACCATTACTAATATTTACTTTGATGTTTAAAATAACACCTTCCAGGGCGTTCATTACCCAAAAAACCCAAAAACCAAACTTTAAAAAGATATTATCAAGGCAGAGGACCGTCTGATCGGTGCAAAACGGCCAAGTGCCTGCTGCTGCTCCCAAAATTCATGACATTGAACCGTTCGCAGGGCAGAGAGTTTCTGAGCCACTGACCACATAGCGCAGGAGGGAGAGGAAGCATTGGCAGCTCGTGAAGGCTGCGAAGGAATCGCGAGGGAGTGCAACGTGTGTTTATTCGCAGGAATGAGGGCAGCAAAGAACATATAATTCTGCAGCAGGGATTATAGCGCTGGCTTGTCTTAATTAACAGCTTCCCCCATAGCTGCTTTTCAAGCGGCGATCCCATTTTAGAAGCACAGCCATGCCATCGCATGGCTCGACACAAGAAAAGAAGCGGACCGGTGTGGGGGAGAGGAGGAGGTGGAGGAAGGAAGGGCGAAAGCGAGCAAAACCCAGCCTGAGTCCTCTTGCCTGCGGACGCTTTGAAACACAACCCTGCGTTTTTATGGAAAGTCTGATCCTCGGAGAAGGGTGAACATGGTTTTCATTCTCAGAAATGTTTTTTTCCAGCCTGCAGGATCCCTCAGCCTCATTCCTTCGATAGACCGAGACAGCTTTCAGTTCGATGAACATTTGCATAAGCCCCTGCTCCAAGCCACCCCAATCCCAACCTCTCTGCCTTTTCTCTGCCAAGGTTGTTTTTTTTTTTTTTTAAAGAAAATGTTTTACCTTTGCTAGATGCTTCCTCCTCCTCCTCCTCCTTTCTCTCTTTTATTCTTTAAGCCTCTTTTCTTTTTTTCCCAGCAGCTGCCAAAAGCTTCTCTCTCTCTCTCGCTCCCTCTCCCTCGGTCTTGTGTGTGTCAGAAATTTTCCAGGCTGAGGGTGTGCGTTGCCTGTCTTCAAGTCACGGTAGAATAGCCTTCTCCTGTCAGACTCAGGCAGCTCAAGAGCTGGAGGCTTTGCTAAAAGGTCTCCTTTCAGGAAGTGAGCAGTAATAAGAGAGCAGCTTGGAGGCAGCATGGACAGGGGCTGCTTGAAAAAAGAAAAAAAACGGGGGAAAAAAAACACCCAACCCCTTTGTTTAGGAATTTTACCAGGATTATACCAAAAAAAAAAAAAAAAAGTGAAAAAACTCACCAGGCTATAAAAGTCCTTCCCCAGACTGATGATGTCATCGCAGAAGGCAGATCTTTTCTGGTACAGAAAGAAAAAAAAAAATCGTCTTTTCGGCTGCAAGAGAACCGCCACCCCCGACATAGGTGGACCGGCTTTCCATTCGGCGTGTGTACAGCACCAGATGCGAGCGAGCTCCCCCGTGCCACCCCGGTACAAAGAATCAGGGCTCATAAAGGAGCAGGGAATCTGTGGGCTCGTCTGACGGTGACAAATGTGCACTTGATGTCTAAGAAATCGGGCTGCTTTCTTTTCCTGGCAATAGGTAAAAGAAAGCCAGACTTTGGCTCCCGAACGGCAACACCCCCCACATGCATTTTTACCTATTCTTGCACCTTGGATGGAAAGACTATGGAATTTTGGTGAACCTTTTTTCCAGCCTGGTATTCAATATTAGCATTAAATGAGAAAAAAGGGGACTTAATACCATCCAAAATAGCTTTTCCCTTCTCAGTTAGCCTACTTTCTTTCTTTTGGCTCTTGTGATGTTGCCGTTACCTTTCTTCTGAAATCATCTTAGCAGCTTCCTGGGTAGACTAGACCGGGGTTGTCAACCGGGGGCATGCATACCCCCAGGGGTACTTGAGAAGGCCCTGGGGGGTATGCATGGGCATGTGGGGGCAGCGCGTCACCGCAGACTATCCTGCAGTGCTGCGCAGGTGCTGGACACGGGGGGAGCTCGCACGTGGTGGTTGCCGCCACTCCGCATTTGGCCGTGCGTCACCCCTTACCCCTTCCGCGTCCAACCGCTGGGGGTACGCTGCTCCGCATCCGGCTGCTGGGGCTACACTGCTCTGCAGCTGGGGTACACCGATTCAATAAGGTTCAAAACCCCTGGACTAGACCTAATAGACAGCGGTGTAAAAAAGGGCATTTCTGGGGGTTAAAGTTAACGATTAGGGTACTAAGATGCCAGGGGGGTCCTTCTTTATTTACAAAGGTGCCCAAAAACTGTCTCCAAGGACTTGGTTGACATAATAAGATGGGGTTGAAACAAGGGGATTGGTGTGAAATACAGTGAGGGAATATCTAGGCCAAGTATCAGAACAAACTTCCTGACCATGAGCTCTACTGGCCAAAGGCTCCCAAAGGAGCCACAAAGACGCTCCAGAAAGAGGTAGGCAAATCCTTATCCAGACCATTCCTTGGTAAAAGCAGTTATATAGCCAGCATGATCTAACCCTAAAGAGAAGGCTTTGCACTATGGCAGCTTGGAGGCACCAGTTTGGCTAGAGGAAGGGTAGGCTTTCAGGAGACTTTCAAGAGGCTTAAACAGGCTTTCCTTTAAGCTTATGCTCTTGGATCAGGCCCTGGGTTCAGCTTCCATCAATGGCCTGTGCTGACTGTCACCCTTTCAGCTTGGCTTTTGCCCACAGTCGAGACTCCCCTGCCAGTACTGACCCAGGACAGACTGCACCTAGTGACTATGCTACGACTTTCTGAGCATCCTTCTATTTCCCGACTGCCTTATCTCTGCAGTATGTCTCAATATGTCCCATACTGAGCTTGGAAACAGGCTTCAAGGGTCTGAGGAGAAAGGAGCCGTCGGGTCTAGCGCGGGCCAGGACTGCATGTGCTGGCTTCAGTAGCCCATAGAAAGGAGAAGCCATACAGGTGTAAGAAGAGAGATGCCTGGTGGTGGGAGTGCAAATCGCTGGGTTCCCATTCCTGAGTCTGCACGTGGCCCCACAGCCGAGCACCATGGCATCTGTATGTCACGCAGCCAGGAATTCACTTGGAAAGTTAAAGCTCCCCTGCTGCGATACAAAGCTTCAGCAAGAGGTTGACATCCTGCGGTGACGGATGGGTGGGTAACATCCATGGGCACTTTGGAAGCATGACAATGAGAGAGGAGGGCAGAGCCCCTGGTGCCTCCGCAGGAGGTGACACCGGGGAACAGAACTTACCAGGCAAGGAAATACCCTTTCATTACTGGCACTGAAAACCAAATGGGATCAGGTCTCCATTATAAAGTGCATTTCAAAGGGGAGGCGACTACTGGATTCTTGGCCAGCTCCCTCGTTGGGTGGGAAGAGTGGCTTCCTTCCTCTTCATACCATTCATGCTGTTTTCGCCATTATGTGAGCCCCCAAAGCGCAGACATTAAAAGAGCAGTTAAACAAAGTACTTGGGGCTTAACTGTTGAATGGAAGTGCTTCCGGCCGGGAGAAAACTCACTAATTGTATTGACTGTGGCCCAAGGCCAAGGCAAGGAGCTTTTGATCGACTTCTCCCTGCTAAGCTTGTGATGGAGTGGTTCAGCGTGTAATTAAGAAGAAACAAGGTTGCAAACATACATCTTTCTCCTTGGGGAATCTGCTGCTCTGCCAGCCCCATCCCCTCAGCTGCCTGCTCTTTCCCTTAGGGCAGAGCTCCTTGCAGTCAGAGACTGGCATTTGTGAAGCCTGTAGGAAGGATGCTGGAGACTTCTTCCAAACAAGGAAGCAAGGTTAAAGTATGTTCTGCTGCCTCCAGCTCAAAGCTGCCTCATCCTGCGCATGGGGATTCTCTCCTCTGCCTGCTCGGCATGGCTGTGGGCAGCCTGGCTAAAGTGGCAGGGCCTGGGTTTTGGTCACAGTTGTTGGAGGTGGAATTACATATATATATATATGGAGAGAGCAAGAGAGAGATGTATGTATATATATGTATGTATGTATATATGTATGTGT